>NC_079227.1:15991689-16161689 GCF_029633865.1 Lampris incognitus
ACACTGAGCCTTGGTTATCCAATAAAGGCAAAACTGCCAAAAAAAAATTTGGGGAAAAAAATGCATTTGCGACATTGACAAAGTTTTATTAAGTTTGCCATTACCATCCAACTTTTCCAATGCCGGACTTCATAATGTGCATAAAATGCTTTGATAGAAACATGGCTACTGATCATTAATCTCTTTATGCTCCAGGTTTATCTGAAATTTTGAGGTGAATAAATTAGACGCTTGAAATTGCCGAAAGCTACGGTCAGTAATTATGTTGACAGAAGCTATTATGTATTTTCTGTCTGCCTCAGATCATTTCTAGAGAACAATGTCAAGAATGCTCTACCTGGAGAGAAGGTGCTTAGCAATGGAGGTGAGACTAATTTGGTAGCAACTGCCAAATATTTTTTTTACTTTTTAAATGAGTAATTTTCATCAGTTTTGTTATCACCAAGATTTGTTTGTATGTTATCAGTGAAATCTCATAATAGTAATTTTTCCTGTTTTTTGTCCTTTCTTCAGACTGACCGAGTTTCCCATGTGCCAAAAGGGTACTGCAGTCTAGCAGCAGCATTTGCCTTCTGCTTCACCTACAAAACACGCCAACACTACTACCACAACCACTACTGACCCCCGACCCCTTGCCTCACCTCAGACTGACTTCCTGGTTGACTCTCAACTCATCTTGGCCCTTCGTCGAGCACTACCAAAGGGCTTTTGTCAGTTATTTTCTGTGAGGATGATGGAAGCAGACTTAAGACGACAAACTGCTTCAGCCAGAGGGGACGGCAAGGGACCACCGCTTGTGCCTAGAGACCAGCCACTGTTCCCCTTTGCTGAACTCAGCAGCTCTTCATCCACACATCCACCAGGCTAACGGTGACAGATTGGCCAGAGCCATGTAATCGAAAGCAGTTTCACCAACATTCCTAAAAGACGAAATCTTAGCATTACTGCCATCATGCCAGCATCAAACCAGCATCTCAAGTTTGACATAGACATGAGTAGTTATTTTGACTAAAACGGCACCCTTACCTGTTTCCATTCTGAAAGCCTTTTTTTTTTTTTTTTTACAACCAGCCTTTTTTGGTTTGACTTCACCTGTGGAACTGGTTAGTCCAATCACATGTCTCTGCAGCACAATCTCACTGGCCTTCATCTCCTCGAACGGACAGAAGCATGAGGAGTAGGGGGAGAGGTTATGTTTTATTTCTATGTTGATGAATGATTTTTTATGTAAGTTAATCATCTGTATGTGATTTGTGCCCATTTTTATTTTTGGTTGATCGTGACGAAATGTCAAAGTTGCAAAGACTCAGATTTAACCATCCAAGGGAAAAAATGTTATTGAAGCAATGCTCTACAGCATAATGACACAGAAGCTGTTTTTGTTTGTTTTTTTTAACTATTTTGCACCACACTGACATTGCCAGCGTTTTTGTTTCTGATGTAATTTGATTATAACCGGAATGTATCAAGTGTAATTAGTTAATAACTAAATCTGTCTACAATCACCTGGCTGGTACAACTGCTTACACATCCTTTCCTCCCTTCCCGTCCACTCTTCTCATGTAAGTTCGTGACCTGCCACAGGTACGTCTCCACTTTTGTGGACGACACAATGCTGTACTTTTTAGGGGAACAACTTTCTACGGGGTTTTTTTTATTTTTATTTTTTTAATTGTCTTTTTCTTTTTTTATGCAAACCCTTTTTTTTATGCCAGCAATGACATGTAATTTAGGAATGTAATTTTAAGATATTGTAGTCAAATGTTTTAATATATATGTA
This sequence comes from Lampris incognitus, assembly GCF_029633865.1. Lineage (NCBI taxonomy): Eukaryota > Metazoa > Chordata > Actinopteri > Lampriformes > Lampridae > Lampris > Lampris incognitus. The sequence goes on from NC_079227.1 coordinate 15,993,470, forward strand.
TATGAATCTGTACCTGTGTCTAACAGTGGGTCTATTTTAACTGGGGTTGGCTGCTAGTCTGATCTTACAAGGAAATATTTTGGTACTGTTTCTCAAAATGCTGGGTTTTTTAGCATTTGTGGCCTATAATATATTTTTGTAGTGATTACGTCTAAGAACCCTAATGTGTTCATTTGTAACCTCACGCTGCAGGTTCCTGCTTGAAAATTATTACATGTTTTTCACGAGCGCCCACTTGTCTCTTTTATTCTTTACATGACATGTCTATTGACTTTTGCTCTCTGCAGCCGTTAGAGGACTTTGCGCCTTTAGTTGTCCTATAAGAGTAGCTGATGATTTTAAAAACTGCACCAATATATATTTCCTCTGTAATGCAAAGGAAACTTGGTACATTGCACATTGTGTTTGACGTTTCCTCTAAATAGCCCTCTGAGATGTGAAAAAAAAGTCATAATGTTTCGATTCCCAAACCATTATTTTGGGCCTTTGATTATATTGTGCAGCTCAGTCTTGGCTCTCAATTAAGGGTTTTCCTCTACAAGACCAGCTATAATCTTGGTGAGTGTAAGCTGTAGCCGGGTCGTCTCCGGTGAAGTGGATAAAGGAGGGATCGGTTGTCATACATGCACAGCCAAGAGTTTTGATCATCCATTATGGAATGACCCGCTTAGTCCACTAATTGCCTTCGGCATAGTGACTTTATTGAAACCTGAGTTCTCTACGGACCTGGGTCTGAGAATTGGCCAGCTAACGGCAAGGCATCTATCAGGGGGGCAACCCATGAAGGCAAACCAGAGACCTCCAGCACTCGTTTGTATCTCAGTCAAACACAATGTACAAGCACAACAGTCATATTTGGCCTGCTGATGGTGCCTTAGCAATTGTGGCCCCTTTGAAAGAAAATATTTATTGTGAACAGGGAAGGAATTAATAGTATTTATGATTTTGTACAAACATAACGAAGAAGCAGCCCCGGCATACTAATGCACTCATTTCCCTGCGCTACAGAGGAAGGCAAGGCAACAAGCTCTCTCTCACTCTACCCCCCCACCTCCGTCATCACCTTTTGTCAATCACTCCACATGCTGCTTCTCACCTTTCCTCCCACACATTCACCAGCTGCCCATATGAAAGGCTGCAGAGCTGTATGACCTGCCAAATAGAGTTGAATTATTCAAAAAGCACTTTGCGTGTGCATGTATGTGCGCGCACGCTGACCTTTGTTGATGGGCCGACGTGCGTGGTGCTCATGCATGGGGTCTGTGCATAAACCACATGCAGAACCTTTGAGTGTGCATTGTGTCTGTGTTCCCATATCATGTCAGTGGGTGGGATGTCGGCGTGTAGCATTCCCACCAATGCCCACCATAAGCATGTGTCTATGTACGCGTCAGTAACATCAACTCTGGAGGACAGGCAGGAGCAGCTTACAGACCCCCAGCCATGCCTGTGTTTCACCTGAGAAGCCAGGTAAGCTATATTACATGGAGATAAGCTCTCACTGCTTTCCCCCCAGCGTGCAAAAGCTATACGGCTCCGTTTAGGTGGACCTAAATATAGGCTTTCACTGTCATTTAGATTTGACCTAGAGATAAAACTGTTGTTTGGGAGTACAGGAGAGAAGTAATTTTTCAACATGACATTTGCATGTGGAGAGTGATTATTGTCACTTAAACTATATGAGTGTGGATTTTTTTGTTTTGCTTTTTCATGCATTTTTTGTGTATTTATTGACTGACTTTTTGGCTTTTTGGAGAGATGCACTGCAGATAAATAGAATTTTGCAGCATTTAGAGATTATATTTCCTCTTGTTGATGGTAAATTGGGTTAGCTGTGACTAAGGATAGTCTGACTTAACTGGCCTTGGCCTGAGAACAATATTCAGAGTTGAGGTATGTGAAACTAAATGCCTCATAACTTCACCAAAGACTTGGTTTCCCTAGGTTTCATTTAGCCTATTGCCCTGATTCATTTGATTTGATAAGCAGGTCGTGGCTGTATCAATAGTGCACAGACTTAAAGTCAAGTCAATGTTATTTGTATAACCCAATATCACAAATTACAAATTTGCTTCAGGGGGCTTTACAGCAAAGTCATTTTAGGTGAGAAAGAGAAAGTCTGCAAACTCAACCATTAAAACTATTTAGTCATTATTAACCGAAATCACAGAATAAAGACAATGTGCATGGTTCTATTTTGTATTTTATAGGTAATATTCAACGTATTTTCAACACTGAAGTATTAAGCCATGTCACCTGTTAAGTCCCAGGCTAGTACCAATGGCAAAAAAAAGAAGGCAGAGTCATCCAATAAAGAGAGAAGACAGCGCAGAAGAGGAAGAGAGAATGTCTCCAAACCATCTCAACCTCTCTCCGAAGTGCCGAACAGTAAACTTAAAGGTAATGTGAATTCACCCACGCTAGAGAAGAGAAAGAAAAATGAGGTCAACGGTAAGAGAAGAACTCAAAAATCTGAAGAAAAACAAGAGAGAGGCTCGAGACAGTTGAAGGAACCACAGAAAGAGACAAGAAAGAGGCCGCCCATTACAAACGGCAAGCTACAGCCACAAAGCAACAATGTCAATGGAACTAATAGGGACACGAGCAAAACCACCAAGTGTCACCAAGCGACTCTTAGGTCAGCCTCCACAAATGCAGGGAGGACCAACCACCCTCCTGCTGGGACAGTGAACAAGAGAGGTGGCAGAGAGACAGAAAGCGAGGGATCTGAGAGTGATGAGAGAAGTTCAGCGGTGGAGGGAGAGGAAGACGACAGCAGAGATGAGAAGGGGGAGGAGCCAGGGTGTAATGAAGAGCCAGTCGGGGTGCAGGGGAGCGAGGAGAGCAGTGAGGAGGAGGAGGAGGAGGAGGAGGAGGAAGAAGAAGTGGAGGAGGAGGAGGAGGTAGATGCATCTGACACACAGGAGGACTCAGAGGGGGAGACGGAGGAAGGAGCAGCAGACCAAGAAGAATCGGACAAAAACCCCTCAGAGGAAGTCGGGACCAGAAGTGAGCTGGAGGAGGAAGAACCTGTCAACAGCAAGGAGGAGGAAGAAGAAGAAGAAGAAAAGGAAGCTGAAGAGTCAGTGTCCAGCGATGGGGGTGGAGAAGAGGAGATAACTGAGAGGAACACGCCTAAAACAACAAACACTGATAAGACCTCGAGACGGCGCAGACGGACACCGAGGCCGTCAGAACCAGCACAGCAACGCAAGATGTTTAAAAAAACAAAGGTGGATAAGCAGGTGGAGAAGGCAGAAAAACAGAGGGCCAAGGCAGAAAGACAGAGGGCAGAAAAGGAAGCCAAGCAAAAAGCCAAAGAAGATAAAAACAAGCAGAAGAAAAGAGGGATAGCTAGCTCTGTACCAGAGGAGGCTCAGCTGCTGAAAGGCGTTTCCCTCAGCAAGATTGACACGGCAAAACGCAAGGCCCAGCTCCTTCAGCTGGCTGATAAAACCAAAAACATCAGAGAGAAACTAGCTAATGAAATGTACGAAGATGGTGAGGATGAGGAGGCAGGACCGACTTTGTCTAAAGCTGCCAAAGGTCAGAGCAGATTGATGCTTATCAAAGCCAAGGGCAAAGACCTCAAAGCCAGCCTGGAGGCTGAATGCAGGACACAGGAGCAGCAGGGAGCAGAGGGCGATGTCAAAGGTCGGTCTCAGAGTCTCCTCCTGGGGAAAGCCAAGCTGGCTTCTGTGCGACATAAAACCACAAAAATGTTTGCAAAGCCTGATGAGGAAATGTCAGAAATCGAAGCTACAGATGGAGAGCCAATAAAACCCAAGGCACATTTGATAACGCGAAGAAAAGGCGTGACAACTCTTCGTCGGGTATCTGGCTGGATTCAGATGAAAATGCCACAAGGTTTCAACCTGAGGAAAAAAGTGTCAGCCTGGTCCAAAGCCATCAGCATCTCCCACTGGCTCTCCCTCCGAACTCTAAAGCAGAAAGACAGAAAGCCCAAGGGCAACATCCTCAAACACAGGATGGCTATGAGGGCTGCCAGTAAAACTAGCCTGGCCAGTAAGAAGAGTCGGAGCTCCTTGGAGGGTAAAAGAGTGATGGGGAAAACTGCCTCACAGAGAAAGGACCAGGAGGGAGGTCAGGAGGTGGCTTCAGCCAGGCAGAGAGAGATAGAGGCCAAATATGCTGTGGTACTCCCAAGGATGAACAAGCTAGGCCTCGCAAAGGCAGCCCAGGTGCCTCAGTCAACAGCAGCAGCTACGTCTCCAACAAACAGCACAGAAACACCAGGGAGAGCTGCTCCTACAGAACCCAAACCGCCCAAACCAGGAGCCCGATTAGTACTGCCCGTCAAACCAGACCTCAGCCTCCTCAGGTCCATCAAGGAGCCCTTACCAGGAGGAAAAGTAGCAGGGGGAGAGGCAGCAGAGAGGCGTGCTGCTGCCCTGGAGGGCTCAAATGACACTGAAGATGGGAACAGGAGGGCCACCCCGGACAGTCAAAATGGTGTCAGTGTGCTCCAGTCTGCCATAGAAAAACTGGGCTCCTCTCAGATACGCTTCACCAAGACCTCTCTGTCAAGAGGAGCCAGGGATTCTGGACCCATTCAGGACAGAGGAGCTGACTGGGAGAGGGAGGCTCTAGCTGGGATACCCCGAGATACCCTTCAAAATGGGGGGACGGGGAGGGCGGTGGCAGTGTCTGGAGTGGCGTCCCTCTACGAGGAGGAGGCAGACAGGGAGGTAGCCCAGCTGATGGGTGAGGGGGGTCTGTACACTGTCGGCCCACCAGAGGTGCATTGGGCAGGGAACACAAGGATGAGCGGGGACCCTAATGTATGTATCAAACAATACATTTTTAGTGATGAAGAAAAACTTTATTCATTAAGTACAAACACTATTCAATTAAAGATAAGTCATAATTGTTGCATTTATGTTGTCTTAAAATACTACTGTTCTTATCTTATTCTCTTGACTTGTGCCCAGTGAGAATCTTTTGGTAGAAACTTCCCCATTCAGTCAATGCGGTTCAGATACTTTATCTCCTCCTGTTTTCATGCTGGTTTTGGTGGTTCAGGACTGGCTGCGTGCCGAGAACCTGTTGCCCCACCAGACAGTGGAGAAGCTAACCAAGTGGACAGTGTATGATGATGAGGGCCAGACCCGGACTGTTCCAGCTCATCATGGCCGAGGCCCCTGGGAGGCCGAGGATCCCACCCAGAATATGCTGGAGAGTCGACTCAACAGCACAACGGTAAGGATGCTGCACTAACTGGGTGTCCCGGTAGTGTAGTGGTCTATTCCGTTGCCTTCCAACACAGGGATCACCAGTTCGAATCCTTGTGTTACCTCTGGCTTGGTCGGGCATTCCCACTGACACAATTGGCCGTGTCAGCGGGTGGGAAGCCGGCTGTGGGTGTGTGTCCTGGTCGCTGCACAAGTGCCTCCTCTGGTCGGTTGGGGGCACCTGTTCGGGGGGGGGGACTGGGGGAATAGCATGAACCACCCATGTGCTACACCTCCCTGGTGAAACTCCTCACTGTCAGGTGAAAAGAAGCGGCTGGTGACTCCACATACCAGAGGAAGCATGTGGTAGTCTGCAGCCCTCCCCGGATCGCCAGAGGCGGTGGAGCAGCGACTGGGACGGCTCGGAGAGTGGGGTAATTGGCCAGGTATAATTGGGGAGAAAAAGGGGGGTAACAAAAAAAATAAAAAGATGCTGCACTAATGTATAATCTGCCAAACATGTTTAATGTCCTTTATACTCCTACGTCGATTCCTTGGTTAGTTGTCATAAAATGGACTCAGCCATAACCTGGGTATGTATCCTGTCATTACCCTGTCCTCTTTGCACTCGTACACATGAATACATAGACTTGGACCTTACCCAAACCACCATTTGTACTTACTGTTTACACACACACACACACACACACACACACACACACACACACACACACACACACACACACACACACACACACACACACACACACTCATCATCATTACAGTGGCACATGCCCAGGCAGTTATTTACAGTTCTCTGCGAGTGTCTACTTCTCATATTCCACCATGCCAGGCAAATTATTCCTATGCAAGGAGGTGAGACCACACACACACGCACACACACACACACACACACAGCCACTGAGCCTATGCATGGGTAAATGCTTGTCTATTTTTCCTTCTCACTTTCAACTTGCTCTCACATAACACACACTTCCATGCATTTTTGATGTACAACGTATGCCACAGAGACCTTTTATAAAACAAATAATTGATAATTGTTCAGCTCTCACTAACCGCTACACCAGTATTTTCAACTGATTCTGCTGACCAGCCGTCATATCACGACCCGAAACCCTTTGGTCGACATTGCAAATCATCTTCTAATCCAGTTTACGCGTTATCCGTGTTCCTCTCTCTATTTTCCAGTGGGTGAACCTGCGGTTTTCTTACGTCTAACGGTTATACTGCCGTTCCACCCTGTCAGTTCTACCTCATCGCATGCAGCCAGTGTTTCTAGAGTACAACAAGACATAAAAGACCGCTGCTGGTTTATTTATTTGCCGGTCTGTGCCGGCACAATGGAGTGCACACACGCCGGCGTGCTGCTATGAGGCCGTGCTGTATCAGCTATCACGCTGCTCCATCGCTACCGCTGGATTGGTTACCTGTTGTAGGAGGGTTATGAGTGCACCGTAAGGGGTGTGCGGTGCCATTCAAGACAATCAAACCGGCGGAAAAACAAAACGTACCTCAAAGCCAAAAGAGCAGCGGGCTGTAACTCAGGTTTGGTTTTGGAGCGTTAATTCGGCGTCAGCACGTAAATAAGATGACACTGGAGATAAGGTAGGTTGAGCTGGCCGGGATGGGGATGGTCGAACGCCGTCATTCCTTCAGTTTGTGCATTTGTCTTGTTATGTGCATGATTCACCCCCACTCTCATTTTTACATCGCTCCTGGAAAGCTCAATAGGAATCTGTCCAATTCAATATGATTTGATGGTTAGGTGCATGTCCACTATCGTGCATTTTCTTCTTCCGGCAGCACGGTGGTGCAGCGGTTAGCGCGGTCGCCTCACAGCAAGAAGGTCCTGGGTTCGAGCCCCAGGGTAGTCCAACCTTGGGGGTCGTCCTCTGTGTGACGTTTGCATGTTCTCCCCATGTCTGCGTGTCTGTGTGGGTTTCCTCCGGATGCTCCGGTTTCCTCCCACAGTCCAAAGACATGTAGGTCAGGTGAATCGGCCGTACTGAATTGTCCCTAGGTGTGAATGTGTGTGTGTGTTGGCCCTGTGATGGCCTGGCGGCCTGTCCGTCCAGGGTGTCTCCCCACCTGCCGCCCAATGACTGCTGGGATAGGCTCCAGCATCCCTGCGACCCTGTGAGCAGGATAAGCGGTTCGGATAATGGATGGATGGATGTCCACTTCTCTCCTCATCCTCTCTCAGGTGGTGATGCCGGGCAGTGAAACGGCTGTAGAGGTGGATGAGGTTGAGGATCTCTCCCAGCTTGAGTGAGTCTCACATACATACACACACATGGACACGCACATATGCACACATACACACACACACAAGCATGCACGCACACACACAAACCGTATGTACTGTATATGCCCACAGTTCGACTGTCAACTGTCCATTGTTATGCTCTGTCCATAGAGAGGTGTGCGAGAGTTCGGTGCTTCTAAATCTGAGGAAGAGGTTTCATCGTGACTGTATCTACGTAGGTCTCATCACTGTCTTAACCTTTCCTTGAAAATCTTGAACACACAAGACTACCTGTTGTGTAAAACGTTTACATTTTACGTAATAGACCTTTTCATGCAGGAGTGTAATATTCCCCATTACCTTCTCTGTCACAGACCTACATAGGAAACATGCTGCTGGCAGTGAACCCCTTCAAGTCCCTCAGTATCTACACCGAGTATGTGAGACAACAGTACCAGGGCAAGGAGCAACATCGAAACCCACCGTACATAAATCATTTTAAAACCACTGGACAATATTCTGTTTTTTTACGATGGATATTTATCCATTGTATATTTATATCATCGTATATTTATACGATGGATTTGACTATGAGGCATGTGGCACAGTGGTTAGCGCTGTTTCCTCACAGCAAGAAGGTCCTGGGATCGAGCACCGGGGTTGTCCAACCTTGGGGGTCGTCCCGGGTCATCCTCTGTGTGGAGTTTGCATGTTCTCCCTGTGTCTGTGTGGGTTTCCTCCGGGGACTCCGGTTTCCTCCCACAGTCCAAAGACATGTAGGACAGGTGAATCGGCCATACTAAATGTATGAATGTGTGTGTGTGTGTGTGTGTGTGTGTGTGTGTATGTTAGCCCTGAGTGATGGTCTGGTGGCCTGTCCAGGGTGTCGCCCCACCTGCCACCCAATGACTGCTGGGATAGGCTCCAGTATCCCCGCGGCCCTGAGAGCAGGATAAGTGGGTCGGATAATGGATGGATGAACAATATTCTTTGCCTTAGTTTTTATTAGAATTGGCAGTATTTCATGTCCCTTTACTGTACTCCTCTTGTATTTTGCACTTGTAGTGCTTGACTTTGTGTTGGTCTCTGCTGCAGCCATGTGTATGCCATAGCCGACGTGGCCTTCCTCCAATCCCAGAATTCCACACAGGAGCAGTGCATTGTAATAAGGTAGTGAACCCAGGTTTACCTATTTCAACATATTTTCCCCCCTAAAATGTATGCCTATTTGGGCATCCGGGTGGCGTAGCGGTCTATTCCGTTGCCTACTAACATGGGGATCGTTGGTTCGAATCCCCATGTTACCTCCAGCTTGGTCGGGCATCCCTACAGACACAATCGGCTGTGTCTGCGGGTGGGAAGCCCGATGTGGGTATGTGTCCTGGTCGCTGCACTAGTGCCTCCTCTGGTCGGTTGGGCGCCTGTTCGGGGTGGGTGGGGGGAATAGCGTGATCCTCCCGCGCACTATGCCCCTCTAGCGAAACTCCTCACTGTCAGGTAAAAATTGGCGGCTGGTGACTCCACACTTATCAGAGGAGGCATGTGGTAGTCTGCAGCCTACCCAAGATCAGCAGAGGGGGTGGAGCAGTGACCGGGATGGCTCAGAAGAGTGGGGTAATGGCTTGATACAATTGGGGAGAAAAAGAGGGGGGTAGATTTATGCCCATTTTTTTTCAGTTGGTCAACAAATCTGCATGTTCCTTGGTTTTCACAAATGTAAAACACTGCCACACTTGTTTTAATCTACTACTTGTATGTCAGCAATTTACAAAATACTGAAGAGAGTCTGTGGAGCCATGCTGATTCAAGACATATCAAATTTATTTGCATAGCCCTAAATCACAGTTGAGTCCCATAATTACACTGGATTCTCCAACAGATGTGAACAACATACATAATTTATGTGTGATGATTTACACGGTCATGTACAGAGTCCCTGATAAGCTAAGGAAAAAACTTCACAGAAATCTAACCAGGGAGAATGTGAGACATCTTATGAAAGCCATCAGTGGAGGGATCCTTCTTCAAGGATGGATGCTGATAAACTTTGTTTTTTGTATGCAGTGGTCAAAGTGGTTCAGGGAAGACTGAAACCACCAAGTTGATAGTCCATTATCTCAGCTCCATGTACCAAGGCAGAAACGACAACCTGCGACAGGTATGGTACAGTTCACCAAGAACGGTACATGGGAAAGATGATCATTTATCATGTTACACACTCAAACACGATAAAAATCCTTAGGGATGTCAGTTAAGCTTTGGGCTGGTGACATATATTATTGTTAAATACATTCCCTCCAGGAATGCTCCGACCAGCCGGCTGAGATCTTCACAACTATCAAAGAAGGTTGAAACAGTTGAACCAGACTGAAGATGTCACTTAGTTGAGTGATGAAACATATCTGTCAATAAACATTGTATATGAACTGATTCAACCATCTTTGATTTTCTTACCTGGATTATTGAGCATGCATCAAGACATCTTCACAACTATATTTAACCTTTCACTGTCCCAATCCATAGTCCCGGCATGCTTCAAGACCACCTCTGTCATTTCTGTCCCCAAGAAATCAACACCCACATGTCTGAATGATGACTGACCCATAGCACTCGCCCCCATTGCCATGAAGTGCTTTGAGAGCCTGGTTCTGGCTCACATCAAAAACACTATCCCCCCCACATTCGACCCACATCAGCTCGCCTACCATCCCAAAAGGTCTATGGGGGACGCCATTGCCACTGCCCTGCACTTTGTTCTGACCCACCTTGAACTTAACACATACATCCGGATGCTGTTCATAGATTACAGCTCTGCTTCCAACACTGTCATCCCCGCCAAACTAACCACCAAACCCCTCTCCCTTGGCCTCAACCCCTCTCTCTGTAACTGGACCCTGGACCTCCTGACCAACAGACCTCACTCTGTTAGGTTAGGTGACCCCACCTCCTCCACCCTGACCCTCAGCGCAGGTGCTCTTCAAGGCTGTGTTCTGAGCCCCCTCCTTTTCTCCCTCTTTACCCACAACTGCCTGCCAACTCACCCTTAAATATAATAGTTAAGTTTGCGATTGACACCACAGTTGTAGACCGTACCACCAACAATGACGAGACCGCCTACAGGGACAAGATTCAGCAGCTCACATCATGGTGCACCACCAACAATCTTGTCCTTAGTGTGCAGAAGATGAAGGCACCGATTGTGGACTTCAGGAGGTCTAGAGGCTGCAGCCATTCCCCCATACACATCAATGGGGTGGAGGTGGAGGTGGAGCGTGTTTCCAGCTTTAAATTCCTTGAAGTCCACATCAGCAAGGACCTCTCCTGGACATCAAAGACCCAGTCCCTTGTGAAAAAGACCCAACAACGCCTGCATTTCCCGAGGAGGCTGAGGAGCACCCGTCTATCCTCTAAAATTCTCACCAACTTCTACCACTGCACCATAGAGAGCATCCTGACCAGCTGCATCTCAGTGTGGTACGGCAACTGCACATCAGTAGACCAGAAAGCTCTGCAGCAGGTCATCAAGGAGGCCCAGCATATCACCGGTGCCCAGCTCACAGCCATAAAAGACATTTATCGCAAACACTGCCTTCGAAGGGGTCTCAGCATCAGCAGAGATCCCACCCACCCCAATCATGGACTGTTCTCCCCCCTGTGCTCTGGGAGGCACTACAGGAGCCTCAGAGTCCACACTATCCGGGCTCAAAAACAACTTCTTCCCCCAAGCTGTTACTCACCTGAACCTGGCTATCCACTCAATGTCTGTAAATATGTTTATATGTGTGCTCTTTTTTTTCTTACTTGATCATTAGCTTTTAGTCTTCATCTGTATATATATTTTACTATGCTTGCTAGGTTCGTCTATGTCTGTCTTGCACTGTTTGGCAAAGCCGCAGCCCCTCATTTCGTTTTTACACATGTGCCTGCACATTGTTTTTAATGACAATAATTTGAATTGAATTTAGGCAGCACGGTGGTGCAGTGGTTAGTGCATTCACCTCACAGCAAGAAAGTCCTGGGTTCAAGCCCTGGGGTAGTCAAACCTTGGGGGTTGTCCCAGGTCATCCTCTGTGTGGAGTTTGCATGTTCTCCCCATGTCTGCGTGGGTTTCCTCTGGGTGCTCTGGTTTCCTCCCAAAGACATGTAGGTCAGGTGAATTGGTCATATTAAATTTTTCCTAGGTGTGAATGTGTGTGTGTGTGTGTGTGTGTGTGTGTGTGGGGTGGGGCTGTGATGGCCTGGCGGCCTGCCCAGAGTGTCTCCCCGCCTGCGACCCAATGACTGCTGGGATAGGTTCTGGCATCCTGAGAGCAGGATAAGCGGTTTGGATAATGGATGGATGGATGAATTGAATTGTATTGTCGTGTCTAAATGCAGTAATGATCAGTGGTGTAGCTGCAGGGGTTTGGACACTCGGGCACATAAAGATGGTTGCATTGTGGCCCTTTTCTAACTTGTTGATTTGTATGTATTGTGATGATTATTGTATAATTTGTAATAGCTTAATAGGCTAAAAATACATTTTAAAGGCAAATAAGTGTTTCAATTCACCGATTACCTTTCAGTGTCTCTAACTCTCTCTCTCTCTCTCTCTCTCTCTCTCTCTCTCTCTCTCTCTCTCTCTCTCTCTCTCTCTCTCTCTCTCTCTCTCTCTCTCTCTCTCTCCCTCTCTCTTTGGTGTACTGTATTTCTCTTCTTTCTTCCCCCTCACATCCTACTGTCTTATGCTCTCTCCCTTCCTTTACCAGCCCATGGAGGTGCTTCCCATACTGGACAGTTTTGGCAATGCCAAGACCATCCTCAATAACAACTCAAGCCGCTTCGGCAAGTACCTCCACATCCACATCCTCGAGTGAGTCCACTTACACGTTCTCTGTAGAAATTTGACCGGCTGGTCATTGACAAATAAGTTATTTGGCGCCATGGTTGCCTCCCTTAAAGAGACTGGTTTTAGTTGTTTTATTCATGGACTGAGTGTCTCCTATCTTGTCATTGGTTGACAGTGGGGTTGTTGTAGGGACCTCATTGTCCAAATATCTCCTTGAGAAGTCCAGGGTTGTCTTTCAGGTGAGGACCCTGAGTGAGGTGTGCAAATTGGCCATAATGGATAGGTTATAAGTGTGCAATTACACATGAGTAACTGTCCATGAAGTGACGCATGCATTAGTGATGATTCCAGATGACGTTGCCGTCCCTGTTCCTTTCGTCCTTGTAGGCCAGCGAGGAGAGGAACTACCATGTCTTCTACGAGCTGCTGGCTGGTATGAACGACTGGGACAAACAGGACCTCTTTCTCCAGGGAGCAGAAACCTACTACTACCTTAACCAAGTATAACACAACTACTGCAGCAGAGACACCACCCGACTCCAAAAATAACATTACAATAAGAATTTTATTAGGGCATCCGGTTGGTAGCGTAGTGGTCTATTCTGTTGCCTACCAACATGGGGATCGCCGGTTCAAATCCCAGTGTTACCTCCGGCTTGGTCGGGCGTCCCTACAGACACAACTGGCCATGTCTGCGGGTGGGAAGCCGGATGTGGGTATGTGTCCTGGTCGCTGCACTAGCGCCTCCTCTGGTCGGTCGGGGCACCTATTCAGGGGGAGGGGGAACTGGGGGGAATAGTGTGATCCTCCCACGCGCTACGTCCCCCTGGCGAAACGCCCCACTGTCAGGTGAAAGGAAGCGGCTGGCAACTCCACATGTATCGGAGGAGGCATGTGGTAGTCTGCAGACCTCCCCGGATTGGCAGAGGGGGTGGAGCAGTGACCGGGATGGCTCAGAGAGCGGGGTGATTGGCCAGGTACAACTGGGGAGAAAAAAGGGGGAAAATTCCAAAAAAGAAAAGAAAAGAAAAAGGAAGATAACTCAAATGCAAACAGGAATAAAAGAAAAAAGGGCTTGTCAGCACTATCTTGTTATAGTGCCGGCATGCTTATCCAAGCAAAAAGAAAAAAGAAAGAAAAAAGAAAATACAAAAAGGGTTTCTAACAGGTTTAGAATTATCCAATTTAGCCAAGGAAATCAAACTTACATTATCCGCCAGACTCCGGAAAAATGTGGTCGACTCAGCACCCAGTCTGTTCAAAAAATCAATTTCGGCTTTCATGCAGCGCAAGAGTCAACGGTATGAGAGCGAACGCAATATAATCAAGCTGGATTAGAGAAACCACAAACTCAGCTTCAACTTTCAACTTTATTGTCATCACGTCCAAAAGAACACACTTGGGTTTGACATGGTGAGACGAAAATAAATGCCTAGTTTCTGAATCGGGGGCAAAGTTCATATTCAGACCGGAATCTGTCTTATTTTGCAAGTAAATGTTCAAGTTACCATGAACATAACATGGTAGGTTGCTCACCGGGAGACCGAGACATAGCACAAAATTTCGAAAGTAATATAAATATACAAATTGTATAGGATGAAGAGACACAATTAGGTTGTGGGTCTGCCTTGTTATCATTTTGCCTCATGTGTTTTAACTGTCTTTTTAGTCCTTGTCAGTCATCTTGTTTTCTTCCTCCTCTGTTTCTTCCTTCTACTTCCTTCATCCCTCTCTCTCTCTTCACCACAGATTGTACCTCCTGTATATTCTCTCATTCTGGCTCACCTTGTGCTTTGCTGCCGTTGTGCTTTCTCTCCTTCATAGGGTGGTGCCTGTGAGTTGAAAGGGAAGCAGGATAAGCAAGATTTTCAGCTGCTGGTCCAATGTTTCGAGACAATCGGTCTCCATGCTGACCAGATCACCACCGTCTGGGCCCTCCTCTCCTCCATCCTGCAGCTGGGCAACATTTGCTTCAGCTCCTATGAGGTGTGCGTGCATGTGTGTGTGTGCACACACATGTGCATGCTGATGCCTGAGTTTGTGTATGTGCACACACGTGGGTGGGTAAACGAATAAGTTTATCTGAGAAAAAGAGGGAGAGCTGAAGGACCGTTGATAAAATCAGATATCTGCTGTTGTTCCTCTAGAGTGAATCCTTTGAGGTAGCTCGCATCTTCAGCGAGGCTGAGGCCCGTAGAGTTGGCTCCTTGCTGCAGATCTCTTCAGAAGCGCTGCAGACAGTCATCACACACCGTGTCACAGTTGGTATCTTTTTTTTTTTTTGTATATCCTTTATCACCAGTGCCAAGTTATCATTTCTCAAAGTTAGCATATGCTCTGATCCACCTTCTGCTCTACAGGAGACTACCTATGACAGGATCTACTGCCCTCTGTCTGTGGAAAGTGCCATAGAATCCAGGTATTGATCGCGCAGAAGTAATGTCGATCACTTGTTCACAAAACAATGAATGCCACCACCACAAAAAAAACAAAACAAAACAAAAAACCCCAAACAACACGAATAAAACTGTTTTCTCTCTTCTTACCTTTTTTTTTTCTTTTAGAGATGCCATCGCCAAGGCATTGTATTCGGTGCTTTTTGACTGGTTGTTAGAGCAAATCAACGACTGGCTTAGCCCCACAGAGATGGACAGCACAGTGGGCATAGTGGACATATATGGGTTCGAGGTTTGTACCAGGCTTGGTTTGAAATCCCGAACTTCTTGACAATGACAGTTTCATTGAACTCATATCAGACATTTGAGTGTTTGAATTTAGCATCTTATGTGATTTCCCACGCTTTGTAGGACCTCGGAGTGAACAGCTTTGAGCAGCTGTGTATCAACTTTGCCAACGAGCAGCTGCAGTACTTTGTCAATGAGGCAGTGATAACTCAGGAACAGGTCAGTTCCAAACTCAAGACCAAGTGACCTTCAGTCACTTACATACTCAGGGATGAAATATTCACTATTGGGTACTGTATTTTGTGACTGCTCTGTGTGTGTGTGTGTGTGTGTGTGTGTGTGTGTGTGTGTATGTGTGTGGGTGTGTGTGTCCTCAAGGAGGATTATGCTACAGAGCAGATCCAGTGGTACCCGATGTCCCTTAAGAACTTCCACTCCTGTCTGGAACTCATCTCCTCCAGGCCACATGGCATCCTTCGCATACTGGATGACCAGACCTGCCTCCCACAGGCACACACACACACACACACACACACACACACACACACACACACACACACACACACACACACACACACGCAACACCCCCCCATGATATCTGTTTCAGTGGAATTATAATGACCAGGTTCAAGCTGTTCCTGCTGCCATTAATGTATTCTACAGTCACCACAGAATTTCATAAGCTCTTTATTATGCGCTAATATTTTACTGCTGTCAATCCATTTGTTTATTTTTAGATTTTTATTTTAGTGGATGACGGTTTCTGTTTTTGCACATCTAGGGGTGAGGAGAAAATGGTACCTGCCAGGGGTATTCTTAGAACTGCTGTCATTCTAAGCGTCATTGTTGTTGAAGTTATCTGTCTGATGTTTTACTGTTACTGTGTATGTATGTTTTGCACCAATGGCTGCATAAATTTCCTAACTGGATAATAGAGTTAAACTTGATTTGACACACACACACGCACACATATACACACATGCATGTCTATGCTTGCATGTACAATTTCCTCTTTGTCCCTCCCTGTTTTTTTCCCCACCAGGCCACTGACCATACTTTCCTCCAGAAGTGCCACTATCACCATGGGAATAACCCTTCCTATGCCAAGCCCAAGATCCCATTGCCAGTCTTCACCATTTATCACTATGCTGGAGCTGTCACTTATCAGGTATAATAACATGATGGAAATTCTCAATGAATCCGTGTCAATTACTAAATCCAAACTGTAGCGGAAATAGCACTTTGGCTTGGTTTTCCAGAAATAGAAACACCCTCTCTTATTTTCCAAGGTCCACAATTTTCTGAATAAGAACCATGACCAGTTCCGCACAGAGGTAGTGGAGCTGTTTGCCAGGAGCAGGTTGAAGGTGAATCATCATTTGCAAACATACTGTACAGCAGAGGTTTCCAAACTTTTCATGCCCATGACCCACTTCTGGAGATACATTTTGGCCTTGGACCCCTTGATTTTGTGCAGTAAAACGAGCAATAAATTCTCATTACCTGTCAGAATTAACAATCCTCTCCTTTGTAGATTAAACGATTGCATTGATTCCATTGACTCAACGTATAAAGTTCTCTTTTTTCCACATATTAAAATCAGATATTTGATCAAAAAAGAGAAAATAAATATACAATTTTTACATCTGTCTCCAACAAAAAGCGTTTATTGTGACATGCTGTGACCCACCTGATCCATGCGTTGACCTCCTTGAAAACCACTGCCATACAGAATATTCACTGGCAGCTCATGCGCCAATATGAACACATCCCTCATATCGGCTCCATTGGGTCTTTGTCCCAGATGGTGTCAGATTTGTTTCGGAAGGTGCAGGACGACTACACCCAGCAGAGAGAGCTGGGCTGGAGAGGAAGAGGCCCCCGCCAGCAACCCTCCACCGTAGCTGCACATTTCCAGCAGTCCCTGTCTGAACTAACCAACCGCCTGGAGAGGTACACCAGCACACAGACATTTAACTACACTGGTTTTCATGAATACATTAGTTGTATTCTACCTACTATAGACAGTATCCAGACTCTAGGGTAGTTAAACCAATTAATGGATTATGTCAAGGAAAATTTTATGGATGCAAAGCACAGCTGTTGTGTGGCTTTGTTGTGACCAGAACAATACGGGATCACTGTCTCAAGTAGGTCTAGTGTTGACTGCACATTTTCAGTTGAGTAATAGCTGACGTTACATATCAATTACGTAATGTTTAACACCGACTTTGTAAAACAGGCTAGATGCTTTTAAACTGGTTCAACAGAGCTAAAGTTAGCTCGTCTGACTCACGTTTTTAGTGAACAGACAACCCAGAAAAGCAAGCTGACACATCAGAAACACTTGAAGACTTACATTTCCCAACGAGGAAGAGCAGATGTGTTTCCAGACCCTTTTCAGGGTTTTTTTTTATGTGGGAAAACCATGTTGACCGATAGAGTATTTTTAAACTTTAAAACGTGTCTGCAGGGGTACTTTAATATTCTTCGTTTTTTGTTTTTTTCATGCTAATCGGTTATTGGCCAAAATTCGTCAAACGATGCTCCAAAGCAGGACGTCCCTCATAACCAATCAACAATCAGAATACAGTATTGACATCACGTTGGTCCACATTTCCAAAAGGTGCCTTCAATTCTCTGCCACTGGCGCTATGTGAGAGTGACGAGCAGTCGGTAAAGGGTTAGATAGATTTATGCGATGACACATTAGAAAAGAAATTACAACGTGCAAACTGTGAACTACTTTTAAACACATCGCTAAAAAATTGCGTTTTATTTAGGCCTTTTCAACAGAGTCCAAATTTCCTTTTTTTCGGAATTTCCGTTTCCGTTTATTTTATCGCGCGTTAGCCAGCGCAACGGTTAGCCTGTTGTGGCATCCCTCAAAGACCTGTGGGCTAGCTGTCGGTTAAGGTTAGGTAGAGGTTGAGGTTAAATCAGGTCAAGGTAGGTTAGATTACATTTAGGTAAATTCAATGAAATGGGATTTAGGGAACCTATAGACAACGCTCCTGGAAAGACTGTTAAACTAACGGAGAGAATGGCTTTGGAAGAGAGCGGTACTGCTATTGCTAACGAGGCAAGTAACGGCCGTGAGTGAGGGGGTCATAAAGACGCATGGACGCAGACGCGAAGTGTGATGGGGAAGAAAATTTTGTGGATTATTTGTTGTCACTGCCATTCTACAGTTCGGATTACGCAGCAAAGGTGTGGATCAAGACTGCTAATATTGTAAACCTTTTTTTTTTACTGCTTAAATTTTCGTTGAATTTAAGAAAGAGTAGCCAACTAGTGTAAAATAGCATGGTGCCGTGGGTTGGTTTTCCACCTGTCTTCCCCAAATTTTTGAGTCACCAGCCACTACTGTTTTACATACACTCAGTCAAACAATTTTGGAGGAGTCCTCCGCCCCGGTCTACACAGATGGCACAGTTTAATGCGAGACAAGGCGTCAATTTGTGAAGCCAGATTCATGAGTGTTTGAATTTTAGGATTAACCTATGTCCCTTTCCCCCCCCCTTTGTTTACCTTAATCCCAAAGATGCAAAACCACATTTATCCGTTGTCTCAAGCCAAACTATGTTAAGGTAGAGTATGTTGTAATACACAATTTTACATCGACAAGTACTACATGGAAATAGGAACCTACTCTTTCATGTGTAAACTCAAAAACTGTATGCTGTATCAGTTTCCAGGTATCTTTGATGTGGACTACGTGTCGGCCCAGCTAAGGCATGCTGGGATACTGGAGATTATCCACATCAGGAAAGAAGGCTTCCCCATCCGTATCACTTACTCCTACTTCATGGAGAGGTGCTGACCAATACGGTGTACCTGATATGGTGTATCTGATATTGCCATGTAGATGTTGTTCCTACAAAATCATAATTAATGTTGCTTCAGGACCATCATTGCAACTGACCAATCACGTTGTTGTGCTGTTCTGCCTGGGGGGGGGTTGATTTTGGGATTATGTTGTGGGTGAGCTATCAGTTAGGTTAAGGTTAGCTATCAGTTAAGGCAAGGTAAGTGTTAGGTTGAGGTTAGGGTTAGGTTGAAGTTATGTTAGGTTAGCTTTGATATTTTTCTGTTTTTTTCCCCCAAAGTCACAAAGGCACGACATCACAACAACGTAACTGGTCAGTTGCAATGATGCTCCTGGGCAGCATTAATTATGATGTCATAGGAACAACACCACCACGGCAATATTGACACGATCTCATATTGCCATATTGGCGTTGTTC
The DNA here is from genome assembly GCF_029633865.1 of Lampris incognitus. Taxonomy (NCBI): domain Eukaryota; kingdom Metazoa; phylum Chordata; class Actinopteri; order Lampriformes; family Lampridae; genus Lampris; species Lampris incognitus. The sequence continues at coordinate 16,012,687 of NC_079227.1, forward strand.
CCACAACATCACCAACACAGTGATATTGGCACTATCTGTACCACGCATGTCATATCTCAGTCTGAGAAATTTTGAATTTTTTGAATCGTTGAGTCACACACATACACACACACACACACACACACACACATATAGCTAACACCAAAAATCTAGCTGGACTTATTCATTTTTTTGTTACTTTCTCCATCCTCCACACTCTTACCTCCCCTTTTCCCAACCGCTACCCAACCCTATTCCACCTCCTCCTTGTTTCTACATTACATAATCACACATACAGATACACACACACACACACACACACACACACACACACACACACACACACATTAACCCAACACCAAAATTCTAGCTGGACTTATTCATTTGTTTTGTTACTTTCTCCATCCTCCACACTCTCACCTCTTCCCCACCGCTACCCAACCTTATTCCACCTCCTCATTGTTTCTACATTGCACAATTTACATGCACGCACACATGTACACACATACATACGTACACACACACACACACACACACACACACACACACACACACACACACACACACACACCCTCAGGTACGGGGTGCTGTTGGGGCAACGCTCAGCCCAGGTCTCTGACAGGGAGCAGACAGTGACTCTATTGGAGATGCTTGGGGCCGAGGAGGGGCAGTATCAGCTGGGAATCACCAAGGTGCTCACTGACTCACGCACATACCATTTATTTTAGTATAAACCCACATTAAAAAAAAATTTTGACAGAATTTCATGTTTGTGTTTATATCTCAATCATTTTTTTGTAAAAAGTATTCTGTAATTGTAGTTCTTATATTACCTGCACCTGGTTGTTATTTCTAATGATTTTGTTTTATTCTTGTTTATTTATTACTGATTTATCTATTTTTATTAGCCATTAGCCATTTTTGTTGGATATTTTCACCTTTACCCTATACGGTGTATAGTTTACACAGTATTTGTATTTATGTTTGTTTTACTGCACTGCATTTGTTGTTTTTGCATTGTTTGTGTTTGCCATTGCACGCATTAGTTTCCTAACAGGAATTAATGAATTAATTTTCATGTCTAATCTTAATGACACATATTAATGACAGCCCCTGTGCGTGCGTGTGTGCGCGCGCGCGTGTGTGGGGGTGTGGGTGTGTGTGTGGGGGTGTGTGTGTGTGTGTGTGTGTGTGTGCACATCAGGTGTTCCTGAAGGAGCTGCTGTACCAGCGTGTAGAGGACAAGTGGAGCAGCACTCAGACCTGGGCTGCCGTCACCATCCAGAGGAACATCAGGGGCTTCATCTGCAGGAGGAACTTCCGTTTCTTCAAGGAGAAAGCCATTGTCATCCAGAGCCACATACGAGGACACCAGGCCAGGTACAGGGAAGATGGGGGGAGCAGCAGAACTGGCAAAGAATGGAGGGAAAAAACCTGAAGGTAATACAATTTTGAATGATAAGGAGCCCTAGTGAAGAAAATGCCTAAAAAGACAGTGTAGCAGAGATAACTGGAAGAGTAAAGAATTCATCTCAATGTTATAATGACATCAGCATTCTGAGAAAGTAAGTGAAGTAGAATACCATTTGTCTGTCAGAGACTGACAGCGCCACCCTGTAGCGCCAACCACACGATGGCACAGTCGTTAGTTAGCGTGGTCGCCTCAAAGTAAGAAGGTCCTGGTTTCGAGCCCCAGGGTAGTCCAACCTTGGGGGTCGTCCCGGGTCGTCCTCTGTGTGGAGTTTGCATGTTCTCCCCATGTCCGCGTGGGTTTCCTCCAAAGACATGTAGGTCAGGTGACTCGGCCGTAATAAATTGTCCCTAGGTGTGAATGTGTGTGTGTGGGCGGTCCAGGGTGTGTCCCCACCTGCTGCCCAATTACTGTTGGGCTAAGCTCCAGCATCCCCGCGACCCTGAGTTAAGATAAGTGGTTTGGATAATGGATGGATGAATGACTGATGCCCCCTTCTTTCTTTAGGAAGTACTACAAGCGCCTGCGGCAATCTTTTACACAGTTTTGGGCCATAATGATGATAACAAGGGACACCATCAAGCGACGGCAGTGGAGGGTAAGGATGGAGAGAGAGAGAGAGAGAGAGAGAGAGACCATCCCAACCTTACTGCATAGTTACTGACTTGGAGCTTGGCAACCCTTTGTTGACTTGCTTTATAGTGCCATAAATTAACAAAGCTCTGCTCACTTACAGCTTTGGAGCTGGTATGGTATGGCTGTAATGAGGAAAACATCTAGCCCTTCCCATTGACAACGCCCTGAAATCCACATTTTGGGTTCAAAGTTTACAGTTGTTAAAACAGTATCTTGATTATCCTCTCTTTCACGTTTTCTCCTGTCCGTAGCGCACTTGGTGCAGACCCACCCGCTCTATTATGTTTCATGTTTTATTCTGTTTCTTTCACCGTGCACCATAGTATGATCATTGGCCTTTTGCATGTGTTTTCTAAGTGTGAACACAAGTGTTGATATCTTTAGGAATAAAGTGTACATAGCCAGCTTTCAATGGATATTTCATATTGGCAGTCCTTCATTCATTCTGGCTGAGTAATTCTGAGTCAACAAACGTTTGACAGTCTTTTAATGCCATGCAGACTTTGGACTTTGAATTGCTGACTGTGTGTGTGGCGGTAATATTGGGATTCCTGCCTTTATGACTTAACACAAACTGAGTGTACACGACCCAGTTGGTCAGATTATTGTGCTGCAGTACCGTCTCAATACATGGGGGCGCGGACTCAGGGTTGTGTGGAGGGGTACATTTCTGATCTTTGAACTTGAACCCTTTAGGCGGTGTAGCTGCATTAGATGGACCTTACGGATTAAGGTGAACGCCAGGTGCATGTTATGTAGACGTTGGGTGGATTTTTGAAGATATGAGAGCTGCCCCACTTGATAACCCTGATGACATGTCAGCATTCAAACCCTCACCCCTGCAACATCCCATCTCGGTAGTTTGGCCTATGAGATAAACCAGTGATAGCCACCCGGGTGGTAGCAACTTGTGAATTTTAACTAGTCAATTCAATTCAGTTCAGTTTATTGTCATTAAAATAAATGTGCAGGCACATGTTAAAAATGAAAAAACTAATGCATGCTATGGCATTAGTGGAGTCACTGAGCGTATGGCCTACACTGTGTGTGTGTGTGCTCATGAAAGTAAATATTTTAAGCTTGGTGATGTCTTCCTGGGTATTATTACCTCCACTTTCTAAATATCCTTTCCAATTCTTCTCATCTACACACACACACACACACACACACACACACACACACACACACACACACACACACACACACACACACACCTGGTTACACCTCCAGTCACACTCCTGTCTTGGACTTCAACCCCGCTCTCTGAAATCGAAGCAGCCTTACATCTCTCCTTCCAGTGACTGAATCGTTTTCTTGTTTCCTACCCAGGAACACTCACAGGTAGGCTTTTTGATTCTCCTCTACTTTTAGTAACAACTCGAAGATAGATGCCCTAATCCTTTTACTTTTGGATCTAATATTTATTTCAAAAGATAAAAGAGAGTACCCTACATTAAAATAAATTGGGAATGAAGGATAACAAGGGAGGGAACTTCCTTGTAATATTAGGTTTTATAATGTTATGAGGTAAAACAAGTTATCTTGACCTGTGCCTTGCGAATGTGGAAATCAAGCCTGAACCGAGTTTATTTTTTTCATAGTATTCATTTTTGGTTTTGTTTGTTTTGTGCGATAACTTCCCTCTTACTAGCACTCAGTTGAATGTCATCGTTTCATGAGTTCTGGACTATGGACAGTGTAGTTGTCATTCTTCTGCTCTCTCTCTCTCTCACGTGCGCGCGCGCGCACACACACACACACACACGGAGTGAGAGCGAGGGCTGTATCTGTCAGCTGTTCAGCATAGCAGAGCTTATCGTATCCCTTCACTATTCATGTTTCATGTCTTACTCGAGGACGCTAGTCCAGCGGCATGAGATCAGATTCTCTCAGTGTGATGGAAGTTTGGGCACCCCGGATTTTTGTGGAGCCTAATTTTCTAGACTTGATAGCTGTATAATTTTGAAGCCGAGTTTTACTGACTTAAGAAAGAAATACAATCCTGTTTTAGTTTCTTGCTTCATACTGTCAGCATATCTCTAAAAATTACTATCTATCTATCTGTCTATCTATATATATATCTATCTGTCTGTCTGTCTGTCTGTCTGTCTCTATCTCTCTGTCTCTCTCTCCCTTTCTCTATCTGTCTATGCAATACGCTTCACATAAAGTGAAACTGTACAGATAAAAAGTAGATAATAATAAAAGATGAAATGAAAAGTTAAACCTTAATAAAATAGAGTCAACAAATATAAAGTAATGATGGAAAGTAAAAAGGTAAATGAAAGTAGAAAAGGCTAGCCCAGGTGAAAGTGCAATTAAAAAGGTGTGTTTTGAGTAAACAGTAAACATTGCTACTGAAGTGGGTGTTCTCAGTTACAGTCTGCTCATTGCTTATGGCAAAATCCCTTTTGCAAGCTGTGGAGGACGCTCCCTGGTTTAAAAAAATTAAAAAAATACATTTTTCTGGACCCTTGTAATTGTGTTGCCAGTCATCTGAGGCGGGGCAGAATGTGGGTGTTGCAGGTGTATATAACAGGATGTGTGGCCAAGAATAAGTCTGATTAAACTCAGTCTAGGAGTAGGAAATGTGGGAGTGTAGTGTTTGCTTGATGTCAATGAAAACTAACTCACCTAAACAGGTATCCAGAACCTAAGCCGCAAATAGCCGAGGCTGAGACTGCGATGCGAGGTAAAAGAATCTAGAAAATCATGGATAGGCAAATGAGGACATTTCTGAATTTTGATTTTATTTCTGTTTGATTTCATTCATAAGACAGAGCACAACATAACAAAGCCAAAACAGCTGACTTGGAAAAAGCCCATGGATAGGTGAAGTTGTAATTATCATGACATGACGAGTAGTATAGCTGACTGGCCTTGCATGTTTACTTGTTCAACTTCAGGAATACAGCGAGAGGAACAAGGTGAAGGTAGCCAAGACTAAGTCCGTCACCCCAAGAATGGTAAGGGTTTATCTACGATGATACTTAATTAGATGACACTATCAATCTGAATTTGATCTTGTATTACACAAATCGATCTCAAATATGTACATCACATCTATTCCGTTGCCTACCAACACGGGGATCGCTGGTTAGAATCCCCGTGTTACCTCCAGCTTGGTCGGGCGTTCCTACAGACAATTTGCCAAGTCAAATGTGGGTATGTGTCCTGGTCTCTGCACTAGTGCCTGCTCTGGTCAGTCGAGGCGCCTGTTCGGGTGGGTTGGGGGGGAACTAGGAGGAATAGCGTGATCCTACCACGCACTACGTCCCCCTGGTGAAACTCCCCACTATCAGGTGAAAAGAAGCGGTTGGCGACTCCACATGTATTGGAGGAAGCACGTGGTAGTCTGCAGCCCTCCCTGGATCGGCAGAGGCTGTGGGGCAGAGATCGGGACAGCTTGGAAGAGTGGGGTAATTGGCTGGATACAACTGGGGAGAAAAGGGGGAAAAAAACCACCCCCCAAAAAATGTACATCATTTCTAATGCCATGCTATCATAACTGAAAATAACCTTATTTGCCTTTGGGCCACCAAAAAGTCAACTTCCTCTTGGGATTCATATCTCTGATAAAAAAGAAAAAGAAAAACAAACAAACTCTCATATTTGCCTGATAAAATGTTCCAATATTTGTTTAATCTTATTTCCCTGTTAGGATGTGGGTATGTTGGCGATCCCAGCCGAGCTCTCGGCCAGACTACGCAGTGCAGCTGGTGAGCAGTAAGAATTAAATGAAGGGCTGCTTGGTGGATCAGATACGATCTTTGTACTGTGCACTAGCCAAACCTTCCTTAACCACTCTTGAGACCAACGGATATAACACTGTCAACTTGCTATGGGTTGTCAGTTTGTCATTGTAGTTCATCCTCTTTTCCACCAGGGCGGCAGCACGTCTCAGGGGTCACCGAGGTTGCGCCTCCACAGGTGAAGGCTGAACACAGACTCTCGTTACCTCTGGATATAGACAGCTACCCATTTTCTCAGTATGCCAAGTTCAAACTGAAGGTACAGAAACTAGGAGAGTCAAGAAAACACACACACACGCACACGCACACAAACTCAAACAAGCATTCATAATTGGAACTATGTTCCACATTGTAAAGCCCTTATCACCTCACTCACAATTCATCACAATGTTTATTTTCATGTGTTTTTTATGTACTTTTTTATTGTTTATCCCTGTCTCTTGACAAGCTGCACACCTAAATGTATTTCTCTCATCCTCAGGAATCATGGTGCCAGCCTCTGGGTCATTGTCTCCAGAGACCTCTTACCCCTTTGCAGCCAGAGGATGCCCACACTGCTCTGGAGATTCACAAACTGGTCAGTTGGACCCAGATTTACCAAAATACACTCAACAAATGGTGCTATTTGATATAAGACAATGTGGTGGAATGGTTATTCCATTGGGTTAGACAGAAAAAAAAACAACAATTTGGTGCAAAATTGTGATTCAAGCCGTGACAATTTTAATATCGCAACGTTTCCCCCAAATTGCACCATTGAACTGTCTATACACAATGAACAAATGCTGTGAAGAGGTTTGACGTCATGATTTCTATGTCTCTGAATTTGTGAATTTGAATTGACTGTCTATTCCGAGAAGCACACTGGCATGCACCCCCCCCTTTTCCAATTACCCCACTCTTCCGAGCTGTCCCGATCACTGCTCCACCCGCTTTGCCGATCTGAGGAGGGCTGCAGACTACCACATGCTTCCTCTGGTATGTGGAGTCGCCAGCCGCTTCTTTTCACCTGACAGTGAGGACTTTCCCCAGGGGGACGTAGCGTATGGGGGATCACGCTATTCTCCCCAGTTCCCCCTCCCCCCTCAACAGGCGCCCCGACCGACCAGAGGAGGCGCTAGTGCAGCGATCAGAACACAAACCCACGTCCGGCTTCCCACCCGCAGACATGCCCAATTGTGTCTGTAGGGACACCCGACCAAGCCGGATACTGGCATGCATTTTGTTGTACATGTTCTTTGGATTACTGCAGTTTTCACATTTTACTGTGGATAAGAGGAGATGGTGGCTTAAGAAATTATAATTCATAATACAAGATAAGATGAGATCAGGTAATGAAATATATCATATTCAATAGAATCGCAATATTCATAATTGTGTAATGTTAAAGAAAATGACATTATGCATTGAATTGACTCCAAAATAACATTGTAATATCAAATCGGGAGGTACCTGTTGGTTCCCAGCCTAACTACTCCAAGTAAATCTTCTGGATTGTCAGACATGTTGTGATATTTTCAATGCAAGGGAGAAAGGAACCGAGTGCAAATCATTCCAGTCCTGTTTTGATCCTTCACTGCCGATGTCTTCCCTCTTCAGATCTTGCGTTTTACATGTGAGTCTGACCTCAGCGGCTGGCAGGAGCAGATGCTGGGGAACTACATTGTGGAGAAGGGCCAGAGTAGGCCGGCACTGCAGGACGAGATCCTGGCACAGCTGGCCTACCAGACCTGGGGCGGCAGAGAGGAGGAGAGCACCCTGCGGGGCTGGCTGCTACTGGCCTGCTGCCTCAGCGCTTTCAGCCCCTCGCCATCACTGGACAAACCCCTGCTGAAGTAAGTGGGCTAACGTTCGTGCGGGCTCACAGAGGGAGGGGACTAGTTGCGCCATCATACTCTCATCCTTGTTTGCGCACCCGTTTATCGGCATGTGAGTGAGTTTTGACTAGGTGTATCCGATTGCATTTGTAAATGTGTGTGTGGGGGGGGGGTTGTCTCTTGCTCTGTATTTGAGTGCTGTGTGGTTAAAGTGTGCTGTGTTTGATGTTCCCTCATCTGTATTTCTGTGTAACTTGCACTTGCTGTGGAGAATAATTTCTTCCTTGAGCATGATAATTATCTATCTATCTATCTATCTATCTATCTATCTATCTATCTATCTATCTATCTATCTATCTATCTATCTATCTATCTATCTATCTATCTATCTATCTATCTATCTATCTATCTATCTATCTATCTATCTATCTATCTATCTATCTATCTATCTATCTATCTATCTATCTGTCTATCTGTCTATCTATGGATCTATCAATTGAGTTTTTATTGGTGTTGGGGCAATGTGTGTTTCTCTCTCCATTTTCCATCAAGGTATGTCTCCGACTGTGGTCCGGGGGAGTACCGCTCTCTGTGCCAACACAAACTACTGACGTCTCTCCAGCTTCCCGCTCCAGCTGTCCGTGTGTACCCCCCGACCCAGCTGGAGTGGACCAGCAATCAGAGGAGGGGCAAGATGGTGCTGGATGTACACACCTTTACAGGTGGGTCAAAAGCTGATTACCCTCATTGTGATCACTGTTAACATCTGTCTATCACTTTGCTCATAAACTAAGTGGCGCATAACAAAGATGTGAGCACTGTAAGAAATGTGTGTTTGCAGATGAGATGCTAACAGCGGAGGTGGAGTCTTGGACCACAGGAGAGCAGCTGGCTTCATGGCTGCTACTTTTCAGGTAGCCATCCACATCTGAGTGTAATCTGCCATATATTCAAAGAAAAACAAATGACAATCCTCAATATTTTCTAGTGCTTTATCACATCCCATATTTTCGTGTGTATTTACTATACTTTCTCTCTGTGCCACAGAGGCGTGTCAGAGGCTCCACAGGGCTGGTCTGTCTCTCTTTTAGCTGATGACAGCTGGTCAGACTTGGCTGGCAGTGACCTTGTCATGGATCTCCTAGCTGGAGTTGAGGCTGAAAGTCTGCCACTGTCAGAGACCCCCTCCTCCGCACAGACTGACTACCTCTTTAGCAGCAGTGGCAACAGGTAGTGCAAGGGCCCATAAGTTACACAAACCATTGGTATTTTTACTCACTTGTCATCGTGGAAGGCTCAAAGACATGCACACCACAAGTTCATGCAGATACAACACACACACAGCACACAAACACACACCGTCATCACCTTCATTCATATCTCTCTCCCCTCTCTCTTTCTCTCAAGGATACCAACAGCAGACTTTGATGACTTCATCCCCCCAGCTCCGTCTATGCAAGCTCCTGGCCTGCCTTCTTTTGATGATGCCCCCTGGGGAAGAGGTTATCCATCAGAAGGTTGGCTTTCATCCCATTCATACTTGTAGAGTACAGTCATAGCAAAGTGTCCACTTGGTCTGTTTGGTGTTCCAGGAGAATATGCCCAGAGAATACTGGTTTACTTGACCAATTATGAACGAATTTTCAATCATTGCTGTTTATTAAAGCTGAAATCCGTGATTTCCCTCTGGCAGTGGGAACTACAAACAAGGTGTAACAACCATTGTGGCTTGTGTGACATCAGCTCAGAAGTAAACAGTTCCCACCCTTGTAAAAATGGCATCCTCAGACCAAAGCTAACAAAGGCAATCTTATGTAAGGGTGCATTCACATGGAATCCAGGAGATGGTAAACGGCAGTTGGCAAACTGGAACAGAAAAAACCACAAAGTGCACGACAGAACGGCATGACAGTTAAAAAAAAAATGTTATCCACCTTTTCTGTTTTGTGATGTGCTACGTGATATGTGGTTATAAATTCTGCCGTGGAGGATGACAAAAATTTAAAACATTTTAACTTTGGACAGCAGTGCTGTCTGCCGTTGCTGTTGTCGGCATAATTTGCCAGTGTCATCTGATTTTACCATCCTGCTCTCATCCACAGTAATGACTTCTGGTTTGCCGTCTGCTGTTTACCGGATTCCGTCCAACCGGAAGCATCGCCACATTGTCGTCGCATTGCAATCTTTTTTCCTTTTTGAGTAGGAACCTATTTCCTGCTGCGCCAGCGTTTGTCCTACCCAATCAAAAATGTCAACAACGGTAAATGGAGATTGTCTCCAGCCATGGTAAAGATGCCAGCTTTTATTATGCAGTCTGACTCCATGGCCGAAGTTGGATAAAAAAAAACAATTCATGAATGAAAAATTCCAGATTTCAGCATTAAATTCAGCCAGTGACTCATTCAGCTGACTGTGCATATGCCGCCCCCCCCCCCAAAATCAATTTTCAATTTAATGAACTTTTCCTCGTTTTCCGCTGTTTTAAGGCCGTGGTCGACAGATGGATGCTTACGTGGATGACCTTTTTGATCCTGTGCTGGACCAAGGACCTCCGGTCAGTATTTTCATTTCATCTTTTTAAATCTGTTTGTGAAAATTTCACCTTTTCAGACTCATTAAACTTGGTGGTTAATGGCTCCTGTGACTGATGGATCATATATCTCCTGTTGTATCTTGTTACCGATTTGGAGAAGTCATTGGGTTTTTCGACTGCGTGTGCATGTCGTGTGCGCGCGCGCACACACACACTTGCTTGCTTGCTTGCTGGTTGTCCATCGTGCCCGATGATGACCATCTTCTTCTATTTGTGGGTCCTTTGGTGGCTGAATAGTCCGATCCTGGATGCACAGCTGCGGTTGCAGACCGGGCATGTAAAAGTGGTGCTGGAGGGGGTAGTGGTAGCTTTGCGAGCATGCCTCTTTGCACGCTTTGCTACACGGTGTTGTGTGCGCTGGTTTTCCATGTACTTCACTCCCTCTGAGATGTGAGAGCGCCAGGTTGTGCGGCAGAAAGCAAGTTCCTCCAAAGAAGAGGGGTTGATCTGACATCTTTTTAGTGTGGTCTTCATTTGGTCTTTGAACCGCTTCTTCTGCCCACCAGCAGTGCGTTGACCAAGGCGTAGTTGGCCGTAAAGGACTTTTCGTGGGAGTCGTTCGCTGGGCATGCGAATAACATGCCCAAGCCACCTGAGTTGATGGTGTTTTAGGGTAGACTCCACGCTGCAGCTGCCTGCCCGCTCCAACACCTCTGTGTGTGCCACTCTGTCCTCCCAAGTAATGCCAAGGATCCTCTGGAGACATTTTACATGGAAGGCCTCCAGGCTTCTGAGATGGTGGCTGTAGATGGTCCATGCCTCACATCCATAGAGTAGTGTGGGGATGCACACTGCTTTGTAAACAAGCACTTTAGTGTGGAGATTGAGGTTGCTGTTTTGGAAAACCCTTCTCCTTAGACGGCCAAAAGATGTTGAGGCTTGTTTGAGGCGGTGCTGAATCTCATCGTCTATTTTGCAGGTGTCGGATAGCATACTTCCCAGATATTTGAAGGCAGGAACAGTGGCCAGTTGTTGCCCTTCTGCTGTGAAGGTTGTTGGGTGGTTTGGGAGGCCGGCAGTCAACTGACAGATTACCTCTGTCTTTTGGGTGTTAATAACCAGTCCCATTCTCCTATATGCAGTTACAACTGCCGACAGAGTGTTTTGTAGAGCTTCTGGTGTGTGAGCTACCAGGGCACAATCGTCGGCATACTGTAGCTCAATAATGGTCTCAGAGGTCAACTTGGTGGTTGCCTGAAACCTCCTGATGTTAAATAGGTTACCATCAAGCCTGAAGTCAATGGTGACTCCAGCCTGCTTCTCCAGCCTCCTTCGTAGCAGTGTTGTAACAGAGACTAAGAAGATATTGAACAGGACTGGGGCTAGCACACAGCCTTGTCTGACTCCAGTCTGCACACCAAAGGGCTCAGAACTGCAGTTCCCCACTACTATTCGGGCCATCATTCCTGAGTGAAACTGTCCAAGAATGGTAAGAAACTTGGGTGGACATCCAAATTTCTTCAGGACTTGCCACAGCAGGGCCCGGTTAACTGTATCAAATGCCTTTGAGAGGTCTATGAATGCTATGTATAAATCCTTGTGCTGTTCTCTGCATTTCTCCTGGAGCTGGCGTGTCACAAAGATCATGTCAATGGTCCCTCTATCCTTTCGGAAGCCGCATTGTGACTCTGGTATGACCTGTTCGGCTATTGCGAGTGTTAGTCTGCGGAGCATGATCTTGGCTAGGACCTTTCCTGCAATGGCCAGCAGTGAAATACCTCTACTGTTGGAGCAGATGGATTTGTCGCCTTTGTTTTTATAAATGGCCACAATGTTGGCATCTTTCCACTGTTGGGGGACACACTCGCGACGCCACACCTCAAGGATATAGAGATACAGTGTCCTCGTACAGAGGTAGCCTCCTTCCTTGAGGATTTCAGCTGGAATATTATCAGGTCCAGGGGTTTTGTTGTTTTTTAGGGTCTTGACTGCATGTAGGATTTCTTTAAAAGATGGTGGGAGGTCTAGGTCTTGCAAGGTAGGCTGTTGAGGGAGTTCTGCCAGTACTGTTGAGTCCACTGGGGTGGGCTGGTTGAGCAGGGTGTTAAAATGCTCGGCCCACCGCTCCACTAACAGGGCCTGATCCTTGATGAGAGTTGTTCCATCAGCAGACCTAGCGGGTGTCAGGGAGCAGTTTCTGGGGCCATAGATGGCCTTAACTGCATCATAGAAACCATGCATGTCGTTCCTGTCTGCATGAGCCTGGATTTCGTTGGCTTTCAAAATCCACCACTCATTTTGCAGTTTCCGCAGAGTTGCTTGGGCCTCAGAGCGGAGGTCTTGCCATTTTTTCTTGAGAGGTTGGGATAGTGGGTTGCTGAGGGCAGCTCTGTGTGCCTTATGCATGTTGTCCAGGAGGGTGGAGATCGTTCCGGCATTGTCATCAAACCAGTCCTGGTGTTTCTTGGTTTTGAAGCCAATGGATTGGGCTGCATTGTCAAAGAGGGTGGTGCTCACACACACACACACACACACACACACACACACACACACACACACACACACACACACACACACACACACACACACACACACACACACACACATACATACAAGTCTGTTATCGCAGTCTATATGAGGTGTGGTCATTAGCTCCTGGAGAAACAAACTGACACTGAAAGATATGGGACATCATCATAATCACATCCTACCTTGATATGATCTAACCCATCCGGTTAATTACATAGTTTTCATCTGGGACCCCAGGTGAAGCCAGTACAGTGACATGTAAATGGTATGAAAGCAGTCCAGTTAGCAGAAGTGAATAGTGGACACGACAGTGACTGACATTGCGCACTATTACATAATAAAAGTTTGGTAGAATTTACATTACGTGAAACCAGACCGACAATTACTGAAAAATACAAAAAAGAACCAAAAAAAAAAACCAAAAAACCAATTAGACAAATAAGCTCAGTTTTCAACTCCAACAGTCAGCCCCAATGTGAAAACAACCTTAATGAGGTCAAAGGTTTGGGACACTGAGAGACATAATATTCATCTTCCTGCAGAATGCTGACAAAAGACCATACTTTAGTTAATTAGAGTTGGATACTAATAGTAATTAATTAACTTGAGACTGTGTGTGTGTGTGTGTGTGTGTGTGTGTGTGTGTGTGTGTGTGTGTGTGTGTGTGTGTGTGTGTGTGTGTGTGTGTGTGTGTGTGTGTAGGATATGGAGAGAATAGCCATGTTGAACCGGAGGATGAGAGGAGGAGGTGGAATGGGGCCCATGCAGCCTGGAATGTATGGAGGGGGTAGGAAGACTTATTCTCTTGTTTTACTCTTTTACTTACTTCTCTGTCTCTGTCTGCCTGTCTGTCTGTCTATCCCCCCCCCATTTTCTAATTTCTTCTATACAGTCCACATCTTTTTCCTTAGTCACAATTTTTATTACAAAATCTTACATATCACTGAAGGAAAATATTGTTGCCACCTAAAATAGGTAAGCCAATATGTCATAAACACAAATAACTATTTTTAATAATGTTACTTTTTTTTGTCAAATAGTCTTATAATGAGCTATAACTTCAACTTTGCCTTCGTGCTAACAGTCAGATTGTGGGATAACTTTGTTATAAATCATAAGGGCAGAGTGTTACTTGATTGTTGTATTCCAAAATGGTAGATATGTGACATGTTTGTAAAACTTTTCAGCTGTTGTTTTGTTCAGTTATATTTCTTTTTTTAATAAATTTATTTCTGATTTTTCCCTTTTTCTCCCAATTTAGTGGCCAATCGATCCCTATTTTAATTCAAACACCCACCCTCGTACTGCATGCGTTCGCCAACTGCATCTCTCCGTCTGGCAATCTCGAAGGAGACCGCCTCCCCACTTTCGTGACAAGGCGACTCCAGGCCGAACCACTGTTTTTTCCGACACACCCAGAGACGCATTCACGTGACGAACACAAGCCGACTCCACCCCCTCCCGAAGACAGCGTTGCCAATGATTGCTGCTTCATCGAGTCCGGCCATAGTCGGATCTGACGAGACCGGGGCGCGAACCCCAGTCCCCAGTGGGCAACTGCATCGACACAAAGCCGATGCTTAGACCGCTACACCACTGCGGACCCCTGTTCAGTTATATTTCATTGATCCTTGGTTAGAACAGAAATTTGGCATTTTGTTGCCCATGTTGCACAGACTGGAAGTATTGGCACCTGGGGAAGTTGGGGTAAAATTCCCACGATGTGCGGGATCGTTTCTGGGATCCGGATACAAGCGTTCCTCTGGTTGTCAGTCAAAGCCTAACCAGGATTATCCTGACAGTCTAACCGCTACCCCCCCCCCCCCCAAGGTCTTTCAGGGTACTAAAGGTTTCTTGTAATTAAAATCAATGTTTGCATTTTTACAGGTGTCCCTATGACAATGCCAGGCTATTCAGTGGGTAAGTGATAGGGGCAAATTTATTTGCTCTGGTTTCGATTATTTTATACTTTCGTTTCATGATGCTAGATTGCCACACCTTTAATCAATTGCATGCTAATTGTAAGAGGCTGGAGACAAACTCTGTGTTTTAATTTTTCAAGGAATGCCAGTCACCCCTGTCATGCCCGGATATGGTGCCACTCCCATGATGCCAGCCATGCCATGTAATCCTTCCACATACTCTATCCCACATTTTGTCATTCCAGTTTGTAAATTCTCTCTGGCATAGAGTACATCAGTGATTTTCAAATTGGTCCTCGGGTACCACCAGCACCGCTGGATTTCTGTCCTGCCAGGTAGTTAAAGACATTCACTTCAGAATCAGAATTAGAAACACTTTATTTGTCATTTCATTTCATGCACTTGCACACATGAAACAAAACACCATTTCCCCCAGCCCACAGCAGTGCAACACAGAGACAAAAACACATCCAAACACTACAAGAACACATATATCCAAACTAACACATATATTTAAACTAAACAACAACAAAACAAAAAAAATCACTGTCCAGGAGAATGAACCCCAGCCAGGATGACTGTCGGAACTGCCAGTCTGCATGGGCTAGCGGTTAACTTAGTGTCCTGCCCCGCTTCTGCGTCCTGTCAGACCGCCCTCGGTATTACCTCTTCAGGTGCAGCTCTGGTCAGGGCCGTGGTCCTTGGGCCCACAGGACGCAGAAGACCAAGCGCCCTCAACTGATCCAACGCTAGCTTTCCCAGCCAGACACCTTTGTCACACCTCCCCGCACTCCACACAACGACACTAAAAACACAGTCAAGGCTAGGCGAGGTCACCGCCAGACTGCCCTCGGTGTTATCGGAACTGCCTGTCTGCATGGGCTAGCAGTTAGCTTAGCCTGCCCCGCTTCCGCATCCTGTCAGACCGCCCTTGGTGTTACGTCTTCAGGCACAGCTCCAGGCAGGGCCATGGTCCCTGGGCCTTGATGGTTTTATTATTTGCAGCACAACACTTGTTGTGCTGCAAATAATAAACCCTGCATGAGTTGGCTAAAAATACCTGACAGAACAGGTGAATGTAATTTAACTATCTGACGGGTTAGAAAACCAGTAGCACTGTGGTTTCCCAAGGACCAATTTCAAACCATCATAAATGTAGAATATATTCAGTGTTTTAAAAACGCCAAGTCCCGCATGAACATGTCATTATTTGCTTCCTGACCAGCCATGATGATGCCCCAAGCTGCCATACCCTCTCCACCTGCTGTTGATCCTGTGCAGATGGCGGCGACACAGCAGGCCCTTATCAACCAGCAGGCCGTTTTGATGGTGAGAACTCGCAGATAAACTTTCTCATAAGTTTCAACGAAAACGCTACAAAATGCCACGAAATGAGCCATGAAAACAAATCACAATCAGCAATCGCTAGTCAGAGGCTCGATCATGCCGTACATTTCATGTCGCTTACATTACACTGCTATGCTGACACTCGGTCGAGTCATTAGTTTTGCATCTGAAAGCTGTGGCACTGTTAAACAGAAACAGTTTTGTTAAGGAGGTAGTGAAAATACTATTTGAGCCCACATAAATGTGTATAGTAGGCACATAAATGTGTATAGTAGTCACAAGGAGGCTTATAGCAGACAGGCTGTCTCTGAATTAGAAGGCCTGGGTTAAAGCTTTTTGTGTCAACGATCAGCTGTCTTGTTGAAGTGTCTTTGAACAAGACACTTTTATTTTGGGGGGGGATTTTTTTCCCCTTTTTCCCCCCAATTGTATCCAGCCTATTACCGCACTCTTCTGAGTCATCCTGGTCATTGCTCCACCCCCTCTGCCGATCCAGGGAGGGCTGCAGACTACCACATACCTCTGATACATGTGGAGTTCCCAGCAGCTTCTTTTCACCTGATAGTGAGGAGTTTCCCCAGGGGGACGTAGTGCATGGGAGGATCACGCTATTCCCCCCAGTTCCCCCTCCTCCCTGAATAGACACCCCGGCCGACCAGAGGAGGCACTAGTGCAGTGACCAGGAAACATACCCACATCCAGCTTCCCACCCGCAGACACGGCCAATTGTGTCTGTAGGGACGCCCGACCAAGCCAGAGGTAACATAGGGATTCGAACCGGCGATCCCCGTGTTGGTAGGCAACGGAATAGACCGCTACACTACCCGGACGCCCATTGAAGTGTCTTTGAACAAGACACCATACCAGCTCCTGGAACACTTTTTTTCTAAAAAAATTTTTTAAGATGGGTTCGAGAAACCTCACCAGCCTAGAATTTTCCGCATCCAGCAACACAGGAAGTGTTGAACTCTCATCTGTTTGAGTGGAACCTCGATGGGGAATCATTGTTGGCTCATCTGTGACAGACAAACAGGAAGTGTTAAATCCATTAGGAGAATGACAAGTTTTCAACAAAGAGTCAGTGTTTAACAATTTGATAAAAAAGGTAGAATCTTAAGTAATTACATAGCCGAAAAGATTTAAATAAATAAAACAAAACACAGATTCAAATCAGTTATTCAAATTATATAGATTTTGTAGACTTTCTCCCTTTTCCTTCTCTCTGCTTTACTCCTCACTTCTTATGTTATTAATTTCCCTCCTCTTCCTCCTCATTCCCTCCTCCCCAGGCTCAGCAGATGACCCTTCAGGCCATGACATTGTCCCAGCAGCAGACCCAAGAGCAGCAGAGGCAGCAGAGGCAGCAGATCCAGGAGCAGCAGAGGCAGCAGACCCAGGAGCAGCAGAGGGAGCGGAGACGTCCGTCTGGACGACGCTCGGGGCAACGCTCCCCTTCACGCTCCCCTTCACCTTCCCTTCCGCCCCCCTCACCTCCACGGGTCCGGTCCAACAAAAAGCGCTCACCCAAACGCACCCCAAAACACCAGCACTATGAGCCAGAGGTGTGTGTGTATGCATGCATGTAAGCATGCACGCTCTCATCACACCCAAGGTCCTGCTGTGTCTTGCAGTTGTACTTATTCCAGAAGTCAAATGCCTTGTTTATGTAAACTGATATCGGTGAATGATAACACGTTTTAGTATGTCATTTGTTTTATGTGCATTCTTGCATGAGAATATGTGTTCAGTTTGTTTATTTATTACCCTGGGTGTTATGTGTTGCCATAAGCAGAGAATGTGTTCCTGTGTTGTTGTGGTAGCTCATTGCATACTAATGCGCACTTCCTTCACAGCCAGAAAAAGAAGTAGACCTCACCGATCCAGCCCAGCTGGAGTCGTTCCGAGAGAAGAGGGAATATTTCCAGAAGATTGGTGAGTTTGGCACTGAATAGCAGCTTGCATCTCTTTAGCCTTCCTTAGCTTTTCATTCGATCTTTACTTTGATAAAAAGTTTTAGTGTTTTTAGATGCAAAGCACCTCATGAACCTGGCTTCAAACTCACTCACTCACAAACTGATGTTGAGCTGTACAATCTGTGTAGACTTGGGGCATGGGAGGAGTTGCGATCCCTCAAAAAATGTTTGTGAGTGAGTGAATCGGAAAATATATGCTATTGTAAAATGTTAAGATGGTGTGTTTTTTTTTATATCAACATTACCATCCCCATTGGCAAGAAAATTGACAAAATACATTTTTTCTGCATCTCCACTACTGTTCTCTCTTGGCCTCTTCCTTGTATTCTGTCACTTGGTGTATTGCCCATGCAGTTTCATTTGAGGTAGGATTACTCACAGAGATGCAAGTAAGATGTGCTTGATCACCTTTAACCTGCTCAAACAAATCTGTATTTTGATAAACATTTTCAAGTGCTTCTGATGTGTCAGCTTGCTTTTCTGGGTTGTTGGTTGACTAAAAACATGATTCAGATGAGCTCTGTTGAACTGATGCAAAAGCGTCTATTCTGCAGTGTCAGTGTTAAGCGTCCATTCAGGATATTGTGTGTATCTTATGTGATGTTTGCTACTCGCTTGAAAATGTGCAGTCAATACGTGGTCTACTTCCAATTACAAATTTAAGACAATGATCCCATATCTTCTCTTCCTCATTCTCCTGTTCCTTCGTTCTCCAGGTTATCTACATCGATCCACAGACAAACCTCCAAAGCCTCAACGCATTACGCCACCTAGAAAGCGCTCCCCCTCACCTCCGCCCCCACCACCCTCTACAGCCCCAAAGCCTGAGGGTAAGAACATGAACCCAGATTGAAGAGCTTTGAGGGCATCCGAAGAAGAGAACATTGGTAACATCCAGAATATCCTGCATATGTGCCCCTCCTCTCTAAGTTGTAGTGAGAAAGGTAGAGATCCACAGATATCAGCCTGCAAGGCATTGTTGGTTAATTCATTTTCTCTTTTTGTTGTTCTCCTCCTCCCCACCTCCCCATAGTAAGACACCCAACCTCACCACCCATGAAAGAGGCTGCTCCACCAAAACCCACTTCTGCCCCTCTCACCCATCCCAAGCCTGAACCCACTTCCAACATCAGAGAAATCATTCGAATGTACAACAGTCGACCCACTGTACAGCCCAAACCCTTTGAGCCCGTGAGGTCAGTTACAAAAAGCTGTACTGTAAGTGTAGTTCATCACTGAAATGCTTAACACGCTAAATGAAAATTGATAGAAAAAAATAGTTTTTTTCTTTTCCTATTTACAAAGACAGTTTATTGTAGAAAGTCAAAATAGACTTTTCAGTCTCTTTCTTCCCTTTTACATTTGATTGGTTCTTGGGAATAAATTAGTACCCAACTGACTCCATATTGTTCTCATTATTATTGTTATTGTTATCGTTAATATAAATAATTTTACCATCCTTACAGAGGTCCGTCAAGGCAATTTATAAAGAAAACTGACCCTAAAGAAGAAGCTCTGGCCATACTCCAAAACAAAAAACACCCACAACAGGTCAGAATGGTTTGGAACCTCTAGCTTTCATTTCAACAGAAACAAGACATGAACTAAGATCTATTGAAAATGTACTAGTGCTATTTAATGACCCTTGTTCTACCCTATCCAAGTACTCCTCCATTCTCTCTCCCTGCACCATGCTTCCAATAACAGTGGGGGTCCCCTCCAAAGACGTCTCCCCTGCGGCCCTCTCCTCCCTCCTCCAGGGGTCCCCGCTCCATCTCCAACAACATGAAGCAGAAGCAGCGCTCCCTGGCCGACCTCTTCAGCTCCCAGAAACTTCCGCCACCTCCCCCAACAACACTTACGCCTCCACCTCCGCCTCCAGCTTCCTTACCTGAAAGCATCCCGGACCCACCCCCCATGGTCGCCCCCTCTCTCAGTAAGCTCTCTTATCCTCAAGTTCCTTTGCTGTCATATTTCCAGGACTGTATAGTATAATCAGGTTTTTTAACCGAATGCAAAAACACCACCTCATCATACAAATGAGTCCTGCTTGCTATTTGGTCACTTTCTGTTTAATGCAAGGTTTAAGAGCATCCTGGAAAATCTGGAAATTTCTAGACAAGTTTTCTGGTCATGGAAAACATCTGAAAAATGATCAAATTGAGCAAACATCCTTTAATTATTATTGAGGACATGGAAAGTTGTAAAGATAGGTTATTAAATGCTATTTTACCTGTTGAGATTGCATATTTCCATTGAACGTTCTAGCTGAGATTGCACATCAGTGACTGAAGTTTTGGTGGTACACGGCCCATTTAGAGACTTTGACGGTGAATACTGAAGAATAATACCTTCTGTTTGCAACAGCTGTCATTTGCTGTACATCCGAGCAAACGTCATCAAAATTATCCTTAAAAAGTCCTGGAAAATTATTCCTTAAAAAGAGGGGGAGCACTGTTAATGCCACATGGTTTCCTCTGTATTGTGTGTAGACCTCATGCCAGAGGAGGAGAATGTGCACTCCCAGCTCCACCAATTCTCTGCAAGTGTGTACTTCTCATATTCCACCATGCCAGGAAAATTATTCCTACGCAAGGAGGTGAGAGCACACCACACACACACATGTACACGCACATGCACACACACAAACACGAGCATACATACCAAACAAACAGGTTCTTTGATCAAATCAAGTGTTTGCTCATGGCGTTTGTCGTTTATTTGCATATCCAGGTTTTCTATCCCAGAGAGAAGTTCAGCCGCCCCTACATCCTGAATCTGTTATGTGAGCAGGTAAACATGTTTAACCTGATGCCCTGGTTAATGAATGATAGTTCTCATTTGTTTTCTTCCCCCCCCCCATTTTTCTCCCCAACTGTATCCGGCCAAATACCCCACTCTACTGAGCCGTCCCGGACACTGCTCCACCCCCTCTGCCGATCCGGGGAGGGCCGCAGACTACCACATGCCTCCTCTGATACATGTGGAGTCGCCAATTGCTTCTTTTCACCTGACAGTGGGGAGTTTCACCTGGGGGATGTAGTGCGTGGCAGGATCACGCTATTCCCCCAGTTCCCCCTCCCCCCTGAATAGGTGCCTCGATCGACCAGAGGAGGTGCTAGTGCAGCAACCAGGACACATACCCACATCCGTTTCCCCACCCGCAGACACGGCCTATTGTGTTTTAGGGACTTCCGACCGGGGATCGAACTGGGGATCCTTGTGTTGGTAGGCAATGGAATAGACCACTACGCTACCCGGACGCCCCCTGGTTTATTTTCTGATTGAGCAATAACTGATTTAGTCATGATTTAGGCGCAGTAACCAAAATCCCCAAATCCTGTGATGTTTCTATCAAAGACTGCACTTCGGCAAAGGGCGCTGCACCATGGCGACCAGCAGCACAGTTTATCTGAGCACAGTTGTGTTAGTCTCATTTGTTATCATTTCTTGTTTTTACAAATCATCAGTAGTTGTTGTTTATTGTTTAGGTGCTTGTTCATGCATGGGACTACAAGGCAACGTGATGAGTGTACAGGGATTAGTTTTATTGCTATGAGTTTATGTTTCCAATCAACATTGCAAGTGAACCAGTTTGGTAAATCAGATTCACACAAATGCTACAGCAGAGACTTCCTCCCGCAACATAGCTCCTACTCAAGTGATTGGCATCAGCCCGATGCAAACATCCCTGTGAAGATTGCAAGGCATTTTTTTTTTTTTTACAATGGACACAAAAGGAAAGGAAAGAAGGGACGGGTGCAACAGAAACTTAGAAAGAGGAAAATAGATGTTCCACTCCCAACCATTATTTTCTCAAACACTCAATCGATAAAACGAAAAGCGGATGAGCTTCAAGCAATCACTCGCTACTTGTACGAATACAGGGAAGCTTGTGTTCTCGTCTTTTCTGAAACCTGGCTTAGCGAGACTGTGCCAAACTCTGATGTTTGGCCAGGTGGATTTACTATCACACGCATGGACCGTTGAAGAGAGACCACAGGCAAGGACCAATGAGGGGGCATGTGCGTCATGATAAACGACAGGTGGCGCAAAACAACGGGAGTGAGGAAAAAATCTGCACCCCCGATATTGAACTCTTTATCAATGCCCCTGCACTCCTCCTATCTTCCACGTGACTTCCCACAAATATTCTCACTATTTTTTATATCCATCCAAAAGTAAAAAATTGATAAAAGCCGATATTTTAATGTTACCCAAGGATTTGATCAAATCTCCCCAGATGTGGCCAAGTTCATAAGGGGGGATTTTGATAATTGTATCCTCAAACGCACACTGCCTACCTATTCTCAGTATGTCACCTGCCCTACAAGAAAAAAACAAAACCATTGACCAGTGTTATGGCTCCATCCCTAAGGCACATTCACCCATTGCTAATGCCCCCTTGGGTCGCTCAGACCACAATGCTACCCTTCTTAGACCCACCTATAGACAGGTTCTGAAGAGGGTGAAGCCTGTGGGAAAGCAGAGCCAGGTGTGGGACAAGGACAGTGTTGAGGCTGTGAAAGGGTGCTTTGAGTGCACATCATGGAACGTTTTTGAGGGTTCTTCTGCCGATTTAAATGAGATGACAGAAGTTACCTCAGGCTACATAGACTTCTGTGTGGGTGCAGTTATTCCAACAAAAACCACCAGTGTATCCAAACAACAAGCCATGGATGACTTAAGGGTTAAAGGAGGTACTAAATGAGAAATTTGGATTCCCCCCCCATTTTCTCCCCAATTATACCTGGTCAATTACCCCACTTTTCTGAGCCGTCCCGGTCGTTGCTTCACCCCCTCTGCTGAGCTGGGGAGGGCTGCAGACTATGCCTCCTCCGATACATGTGGCGTCGCCCGCCGCTTTTTTTCACCTGACAGTGAGGAGTGCTGAGTAGTAGTTTATTTAGAGTATTTGGAGTAAGTTTATTGACAGCTGATAATTGCTTGTGGCATGAAACAGGCTTGTACTGTCTCATAAAGAATTTACTTGACTCACTGGATTATTTTGCTCCTTATTTGTTGAGCACTTTCCTTACTGTTGAGTGTTTCTTTTAACAAAGTTTTATATATATATATATGTGTGTGTGTGTGTTTTTGTATGTATGTGTATATGTATATATGTGTGTGTGTATGTATATGTATGTGTGTGAGTGAGTGAGTGTGTGTGTGTGTGTATATACGTATATATATATATGGAATCTGTAGGCACGGGTCAAGATTTTGGTATCAGAAGCGTTCTGGTTTATGGTCCGTGGTGGTGTAGCGGTTTAAGCATTGGCTTTGTGTCGATGCACTTGCCCACTGGGGACCAGGGTTCGCGCCCCGGTCTTGTCAGATCCGACTATGGTCGGATTCGATGAAGCAACAATAATTGGCAACGCTGTTTTCGGGAGGGGGGCGGAGTCGGCTTGTGTTCGTCACATGAATGCGTCTCTGTGTGTGTCAGAAAAAGCAGTGATTCGGCCTGGAAAGTGGCGAGGCTTCTCCTTCGAGACTGCCGGCCGGAGAGATGCAGTTGGCGAACACACGAGGGTGGGTGTTTGAAGTAGAATAGGGAGCAACTGGCCACTAAATTGGGAGAAAACGGGAAAAATCAGAAATTAAAATTTTAAAAAAAGAAAGAAGCATTCTGGTTTCTGTTTTAGTCCGAGAAGTATTGACCAATCACGTTTGAGTAGGCGGCGATTTCTACAGGAACATGCTTTGGTTGCATGTTGGTAACAGTCCATGTGGGGAGTGAAAGAGGTGGAACACATTCAGCTCCATTCTCGTGTCTCAAGTTTCTAATCCAACTGTAAACAATGCCGGGTGCACGGAACAGGAAGTCTTCATAGGAAACGGAAGCCAGCAGCCAGCAGCTACACCAGAAGCCCTGAAATATTGGCCGCTGTCCCCAGAGGCTAAATTGTTGTCAGGCATCAGTCATCAGATGATTTAACCTCTGGGTTCCGAGATTGCCTCACTAGTAGTTAAATCACTTGAGAGGATTATCAAAACCCATATTATTAACTCATGTAAACCCCCCTCCTGGAGCCAGACCTGGGAAGGAGGCTCACCAGCAAGCGTCTGGTGGCTGAGCTTTGGCCTATGGGGCCCGGTCGGGCTCAGCCCGAAAAAACAACATGGACCCACCACCCCATGGACCCACTACCCGTGGGGTTGAGCATTGGGGTAGGGTGCAATGCAGGCCAGGTGGCAGGTAAAGGTGGGAACCGGGGCATGCTGACTTCTGGCATCGCAGACTGGTCCAGGAGGACCAGCTTGGGGGGGGGACCCAGGGTGGACCTGGGGTGGACCCAGAACTCGCTGGAGGGACTGCATATCCATTCTGGCCTGGGAGTACCTTGGGATCCACCAGGAAGGGCTGCAGGGCGTTGGTGGGGAGGGGGACATCTGGAGTGCCCTACTTAGCTTGCTGCCACTGTGACCCGACCCCAGAGAAGTGGTTTATGATGAGAGATGAGAGAGTAAATAGGACCTGGACCCACTACAATTTGCTTATCACTCTGGAAGAGGGACAGACAACGCCATTGTAAAGTTTTTAAACTTTCTGTATATGCATCTGGAGGGTTGTAAAACACATGCACGAGTCCTCTGCAGATTTCTCTTCTGCATTTAATATAATCCACACATTAATCCTGGCTGACAGACTGAAAGAGCAGTTTGGATTGGACTCAAAAGTCATCACATGGATTTTGGATTTCCTTATGGGCAGATATCCTTATGGGCAGATTGCAAAGGCAACACCATCTCAGAGGAGCGTTTTACCTCTATTGGCACACCATAGGGAAGTATGCTGTCACCTTTGCTATATATTTATACACGGATTGTTGTCACAGCAGATACCCTGGACACCATATAATTGAGCTTGCGGCTGACACCGCCTTGGACAGCCTTTTGGAACAGGATGATGTTGAACATGGTCCGGTTCTACAGGACTTCACCAACAAGTGTGAGGCTTCCCATTTGAATCTGAACACATCCAAGACGAAAGAATTGATTTGAGATTTTAGACATGATGGACCATCACCCACTCTACCTAGGATCAGAGGAGAGGAAATCGAGGTGGTGACAAGAGTATAAGTATTTGGATCTTATCACAAATTCTCCTGGGACCAATATGCTTATGCTATTTTTAAGAAGGGCCAACAGCGCATTTACTTTCTTAGAAAATTGAACTTAAAAAAAAATTATTTTTTTTAATTTCCCCGCTTTTTTCTCCCAATTGTATCCGGCCAATTACCTCACTCTTCTGAGCCGACCCAATCATTGCTGCACCCCCTCTGCCGATCCGGGGAGGGCTGCAGACTACCACATGTCTCCTCTAGTACATGTGGAGTCGCCAGCTGCTTCTTTTCACCTGACAGTGAGGAGTTTCACCAGGGGGACATAGCACATGGAGATTCGAACCACCAATCCCCGTGCTGGCAGGCAACGGAATAGACCGGCACGCCACCTGGATGCTGGTATGGACATTCCAAAATCACTCACAAGACCAAATTTGGAAAAATTGTGAAGACCAGAGGGAAAATCATGGGAGAGCAGCAGACTGACTTGTACAACATGTACCTGACCAGGCTGACTGAGAACACAGACAAGGTCTGCATGGATACATCCCATCCACTTTCATTGAAGTTCCAGCCACTTCCTTCTGGTCGAAGGTATAGATACCCCAAGATCAGAACCAACCGAGCAAAATACTCATTTATTCCTATGGCAATAACTCAATTAAATAAAATGCAGTAGCCATGGGAAGTCTGGGAAAATACATGGACTAGGGGATGTGAAGTACATGGATACATAGGGGATGTGCAGTATATGCACTATTTATTCTTGTTACAATTGTTGGTATACAGCGATCGACATGCACTTTAAATGCCTGCCTGGGCTGTGATGATGTCTATGATGGCTGCTACAGATGATGTTGGACTATTGTTGTTTTTGTTTCTCTGATGTGCTTCAAATGTGTGTATATGTTTTGTGCTGTACCACAAATTGACTCTCGGAGGACATTGAAGTTTTCTAAGTCCAATGTTTTTGTTTTTGTTTTGTTTTAACTTAGATTATGAGGGACACCTACTCTGATAGTTGTGTAAAGATCAACAGAGAAGAGAGGAGGAAAATGAAGGATCTGCTAGGTAAGAACCATGTCAGAGTTGATCTTATGGCTGGATCTGATATGCTAATAAACTGATTCATTGAAACCTGCCATCATTTTGGACTTTAAGAGCATATGCCTTGCAGCTTCTTAGCATGAATGTAGTGTTTGGCTCCTGCCTTTCTGTAACTCAGTGTTCATGACTTGCCCCCTGTAGCCGGTTTCCATGTTGGCTCTACTATAAGCACCATCCAGGATGAGGGTATGAAGAAGAGGATAGTCATTGCTGCTAGAGACAACTGGGAAAACTACTTTACTCGCCTGTTCCCGGTGAAGGTGATGAGACTCAACATATATTTGTGTTCACATACACACAACTGCTCACCAACCTCCACCAAACAACATGCTCATACACACACATACACAAAACCCACCAGCTCCTTCATATTGGTCTTGTGCGCTGTTCTCAAGGGATTTTTTCCAATTAGGGTTTTCTGCTGCAGGACAACAATGGGGAAAGTCAGGTGTTGGGTGTGTCTCATCGTGGAATTCGTCTGCTGAAGGTGGTGAGGGCCTCAGGCATCAACCCCAAACATCTCCATCTGCTAAGAAGCTACAGGTACATGCACAACACCATCTGAAACCAGGCAACACCACAGTGTTATTTTGAACGATGATTTATTTTGCCAGTTTTAGTCTGTATTTTATATGTGCGGTAGAGAGAGAGTAGCAAGATCTAAGGTCTTGAGCTGGATTTAAACCCAGAATGATGCAACCCAAATAATACACACTTGAGCCACCAGGATGCAGCAGTAAGACTTTTCCTGTCAACTGCCTACATCAAACAATGTCCTTCGCTAGCACTGTTACATAAACTTAATAGATGATGGATGTATGGAATTGAAACTAAAACGTGTGTGTGTGTGTGTGTGTGTGTGTGTGTGTGTGTGTGTGTGTGTGTAGCTTTGCAGAGTTGCTATCAGTACACCTGCAGGGGTCAAATGCCTTGGAGATAGAGATGATAAATGAACATTTCCAGCTGCAGTCCACAAGGGCCCCTCAAATCACCGCCATGATCCAACTCTTCCTCAGAGAACTAATGAAGGTGTTTTCCCCTTCCTCACAATCTGCACTGAATTCATTATCTGAGCCCTTGATTTTATAGATGGCATTTTTCTCACTATGGAACCATAATGGTAGTGTTTTAGTATAGTATCTCAAATACACCATTTAACAACTACCTTTTTTGGGGGTTTTTTTTGTTTGTTTTTTTTTTGTGACAGATGAGAAAATGGTATCAAAGTATGATTTCACCATTCTAGTCCCCCTCCCACTATACCTCACTCTATCATATCTGCCTATTGCTAACCAGGATTCAGGCCATGTGATTGCTTTGAAAAGCTACATGACAGATGACAACAGCTTGCTCAGCTTCAGCAAGGGAGACATCATCAAACTGCTACCAATGGAGGGACTCCAACCAGGTGATGTTGTCATTACAGCCCCGGCTCTCAAAGTGTACATTTCAAAGCATGGATCAAATGATTTTGATATTTATTGGGCTATGGCGTTAAGCATCGTTTTACATTTAGATTTAGATGGGGACTTTTTTTTTCTGTCTCATTCTAAGATGCTATTGTTTGTGCTGTTTGTGTCACAGGTATTACCATGTTAAATGATAATCCATGTTTTCTATGGATTATCATTAGGTAAATTTACAATGACTGTATGTCAATAGCCATTCTTACTCTTTACCAGGTTGGTGTTTTGGCACCACTGGAGGGCGCTCTGGTCTCTTTCTTGATGAGCTCACTCAGCTATGTGCCGCCCCGGACTACCACTGTGTCTACCTGGACCAAAGGGATGGGAGGAGGAAAAGCATGAGGGCCACTCGACCTCCCGGAGGCCCAAAGAGCCTGCCACCCACGGTCATGCCCAGCATTGATTCAGCTCAGCACAACAGAGAGGACTCGATACAGGGCTCAGAGTTAGAGCTCCAGCAGTACTCCTTGATAGATTTTGCAATAAAATACTTCAGGTATGACATCGTTTGAGGTCAACAACCATATGGATGGGATTTGTTAAAGCTGCTACGAAGAGTTTTTCACTGATTATTTATTAGTCTCAGTTTAATTTTGATGCTTCTCTGTATGCTTGTCTCTGGGTCAGATTCCCTACAAAATTGAACAAAGCAATTATCAACACACAAATGGGATACGTAGGCACAATTAGAGATACATGACCTCATCTCTGTATGGTTTGCAAACAGCTATTTTTAAAAAACAAAACAAAAACAAAAAACCCCCACTACATTGCTCACTCTTCTCTTCAAACCAAATGCATGAGCTACCAGTGGATGAATGTAGATCTTTGCAAAGAGAAGTAATGCTTATGCAAAATGAAGTCGCTCTTCTGCAAAACACTACTGCTTTTGGCCACAGGGCCTTGCAAAGTAAAAAATAAAAATAAAAAATCCCAAACTCCTCATAGCAGCGGCTTTAAATTACAGAATGAACTGATTGCATGGGGTGAATAACTGTTCATCACTAATATTTTCCCTTACTAAATTTATCAGAGTGGAGACTGCAGGTCTGCCAAATAGTGGAAGAAATTTCTCAGAGATGGTTCAACACAAAGAAGTAGGTTAGACAGTAAGAGCCTTCTAACATCAAATTCAAGTTTTTCCTCATTCTTTTTAATGCATACATATTTATACATTTATTTTCAACCAGGTCCCTATACAGGATTCCCTCATTCTCTACAGCGATCCTGAAACGAATGTTTTAGCGGTCCAGTGCTTTAAGAGTGAGTGACTTAAAGTTAACCATATCCCTCATATGACCTCTGCTACTCAGTGAATGGCTGCTAATCTGTCATCCTCCATTTTTCTCTCCCTTTAGACATCATGCAGTTTATGAGAGACATGCCACTGAAGAAGGATCACACTCAAGAAGACTGCTTGAGACACATCTTAATGGTCAGTGCTCTCTCATACAGCACATGAATTGACTGGGAGTCAAAAAATAAAAGAATGGATTGGGATTGGCAGAGGATTTGCATTGTATATTATTCTCCCTATTATGTTTAGCTGGGAGAGGAAAAAGAGTCCCTGAGAGATGAAATCTACTGCCAGATCATCAAGCAAACCACCCACAACCCAGTCATGTGAGTTTGCATTATGGTTTTGCGTCCAATTTTACCTATATTTACTGTAAGTGTGCCCATAAAGGATGTTCTTTTCAAAGTTGTTTTCTAGTTATGTAACCAATGTATTATTTTCTTCATATAGACAAAGCTGTATCCTCGGTTGGCACCTGCTCAGCATGGTGGCAGGCTTCTTCCCCTGCTCTGGGACCCTGCAGCCATACATCACACGCTACCTGCAAAACATTGCACAAGACCCTGCACACCCATACCAAGGTACCACACACACACACACACGCACGCACGCACACACACACACACACACACACACACACACACACACACACACACACACACACACACACACACACACACACACACACACATACATGTAACTCATATGCATGCAATGAAATGTTCATGTCCGTTCTTAGTGCTAGCCAATAAGTGTCAAAACAACCTGCACCGCTCTCTCAACTATGGTGGTCGCCGTAACATCCCTTTACATGCAGAGATGGAGGCCATCCTGGTAAGTCAACTGACATGGTCACACAAATACAGAACACCAATTTCATGACCTTATCCGTAGTGTGCAGTATGCTTTGTTATATAATTTTCAGGTGCTCTCATCTAACGTTTTTCTCATTTGTAGGCTGACAAAATTTCCCGAAATACACCTATCCAGCTACCAGGAGGGGTAGATTTCTCCATTAAGATATGCAGCTTCAGTGTAAGAGTTATATCTCACTTCATCTTTTTTCTCTCTTCCCACCTGATCATGACTTTCTGACTATTGGTTCACAACCCAAACCACTTAGTCACCTACCTGTATGTGATATACCTCTCCGTCCCCTGTCTTCAGCATTCTCTGCCTGCCTGTCTGTCATATTCTTTTGCTTTATACAGGTGGCAGCAGAAGTTTTGACTAAGTTCTGTCAAGAAATGGATGTCATGGATCCCTCAGAAGTCAGAGAATATTGTCTCCATGCCAACAACTCCAAGGGTAAAGTGGATGCCAAGGTCCAAAGTAGTTGACATGCAACAGTTGATGGATTGATTGATAGATAGATAGACAGATGGACAGAAAGATTGATAGATAAAAAAGTTGATCAGTCAAGGTCGATCAAACAGTTGATTTCACTGCTTCTGACTTTCCCTCCTCTTCCTCTGGCAGATGGAATGGTGCGTCCCCTCCATGCTGAGGAATATCTACTTGACTTCCTGCAGGATGATAATTCTGTCTTTCTGTCACTAAGCCGAGTCATCTGGAAAACCCCTCTCTCTTTCAACAATGACCTCTATGTCGAGTTCCACTACCAACAGGTATCATAATTTAGCACCTGCCAGAGGCGAATGTAAAAGATCCATGTATGGGCTTGTAACATTATTGCATATTGATGTTTTTCATGCAGGTGTTGACAGATTACTTGGATGGGAAATTGCTATTGCCTTGTGGTGGTTCCTCTTTGGTCCAGCAGATAGCAGAACTGTCAGCCCTGCAGCACATTGCTAAGGGACTGACTAACAGGCCTTCATTGTAAGTCACATAAACTGGTAATTCAAGCAAATTTTAAAGACATATGTTGTGACTTGGTGGTAATCTTCTATGAAAATTTCACACTTAGATTTTCTGTCCTCTATATTTCCTCCTAAGGCCAGAGCTAAAGCAGTACCTACCCCAACAGGATGGGATCAATAGCAAAGTCAAAGAGATTCACTCTTTCTCCCTGGGCCAAATAGCTGCCATGCAATCACTCACCCATCAAGCAGCCAAAGTACGATTTATTGGTGAGAAATATTTTGTTTTCTATTCCATTGCAATGTATTCTGTTCTAATATATTCAGTTTGCATGAAAGATCATAAACAGATCTGTGATGTGCCTGAAAGTATTTGCATTCTCTGATTTTTTTTTTTCGTCCTGTGCTCCAGAGTTCCTGAGGTCGGTGCCTCTGTTTGGTTCCAAAATCTTCAAGGCCCAAAAGGTCAGCCAGCGTGTTTGCCCATCACCCTGTGTGTTGGCTGTCAACCAAGAGGGGGTGCTGTTCATTAACCCCAAAACACAGGTGCTGTTCTATAGAGAGAATAGTGTCCAAGGGGTTGCACCTAATCAATGCTGGGGGGGTTTAGTACTGAGAAATTACTAAGGGGCAGAAGCTCTATGAAAGTGACAAAAATGTAACTTTAAGCACTAGAGAATGTTTTTTGAGTGAAAGCTGTATATCATAGCCATTGTCCACCATCTGATATTGTCGCTTTCTACTGCAGGAACAGGTCTTTGTGATTCCACTTGTGGAGGTACAATCCATGCGTACCGTCCCCCCTAAAAAAACAGATAAGTTGCCCGCAGTGGAGATCAGTTATGACAATTCAGGCCATCCCAAAAAAGTCATCATTCACCTAAAACAGGTAGGCCCAAACACTCATTCAGCTATCGTAGCTCAAAATTATGGGCATTGCTTTCAAGTTCCTTTTTGAATTATAAGCTTGGGATTGGTCACTATCCCAGAAAGTTGAATCAAGTTCACCTGGACACAACATTTAGTGAAAGAAACATTTCATCACCCATCTAAATGACTTTGTGAGGTTCAGCTGACTGCAGGTATCCCCATCCTTATGAACTGTACAGTTGCATAATGACTGAAACCGGCACAGTTGCATCACAACTGAAACCAGCAATCGGTGAATTTTAATTTCTGACCACTGATCTGTTACGTTTTCACTAAATTTTAAAGGTATCACTGCTCCACACAGAGACTGAACCCTCAACTGTTCACTGACCATGAATTCTGTGATTACTTTAAAAGACAAAATTTGCCTTTTACTTTGTGACCAATGATGTTCCAGTTCCAGGCACCCCCCCCCATCACTTCTGTGGGAGGCAATGGAGGCCTACCTAAGGGGTTGTGTAATTTCCTTTGAGGCCTCTAAGAGGCGTAAGAATAAGGCTAAAATGGTTGAACTACAGGACCAAATTCATCATCTCGATCAGCAGAATGCTCAACATCCCTCTGATTGTCTACACAGGAGAATATCATCCCTAAAATATCAATACAACCAAATACTTTCTGTGAAGATCAACAAAGCCTTTATGTATACTAAACAAAAATATTTTGATTTTGGTGACAAACCACAAAAATTTTTAGCCTGACAACTCAGAAAAAAATGAAACCGATCACACAATTCATAAGATTAAATCTTGCACTGGTAACCCACCGATAAAGCCCGAAGATATTAATGATAGATACAAATCTAGGAACAATACTGATGTGGTAGCTATGAATGAGTTCTTAGATAATTGTAATTTTCCTAAATTAAACCAGGATGAGTCTAACCACCTGAATTCAGATATCACTATTACGGAGATACAAAATGTAAAAAAAGTTTGCTTTGTCCTTACTTACATCATATGTTTGGGCAGGCTCTTGCTGATGGCACCCTCCCCCCTACAGTAACAGAGGCAGTTATCACTGTGATACATAAGAAGGGTAAGGATCCGGAGGAAGTGGTTTCATACCATCCTATATCCTTACTAAAGTAGATGGTAAAATATTTGCCAAGGTCCTAGCTAAGAGACTTAACCCTCTACTGGGCCAACTGGTCCACTCAGACCAGACTGGATTTATTCCCAACAGAAATTATTTTTTTTAACCTTAGACGCCTATTCAATATTTTGTATTCCACTAGTGTGCCATATGAGGATCTTGTAGTGCTTTCATTAGACGTGGAAAAAGCATTTGACCAGGTCGAATGGGTCCAGGGTGTCTCCCTGCCTGCCGCCCAATGACTGCTGGGATAGGCTTCAGCGTCCCCTCGACCCTGGCTAAGGATAAGCGGTTTGGATAATGGATGGATGGATGGATGGATGGATGAAACTTCTCTATAAACCCCCCTCTACAAAAATTCTTACCAATCAAACAATGTCTCCTCTCTTCAAGCAATTCAGGGGGACAACACAAGGGTGTCTCCTTTCCCCGCTAATCTTTGCGCTTGCTATGGAGACTCTTCATGAGAGTATCAGGACAGACTCCCTATTACACAGATATAACACAAGGAGGTTAACGAATAAAATCTCATTATACACGGATGATGTTCTCCTATACATAACCAGACCCCAGTTTACCATTCTGCTAATTTTAGAGAAGATCAACCTATTCCGCAGCTTCTTAGGTTATAGAATCAACAGGAGTGAACTGATGCCCATTCATCTGAGTGATACATCCTGGCTGCACACTCTCCCATTTAAGTTATCCATTGACAAATTTATATATTTAGGTGTTGTGGTTACAAAATACTATTCCTCCTTATTTTAGGCTAATTTCCCCTTCCCCGATGACAAGGCTTGATGCAAACATACAATTTTGAAAAACTCTCCCTCTATCTTTGATAGGTGAATGCCATTAAATTGGTCTTTCCGTCTGGGTAGCGTAGCGGTCTATTCCGTTGCCTACCAACACAGGGATCCCGGTTCGAATCCCTGTGTTACCTCCGGCTTGGTCGGGTGTCCCTACAGACACAGTTGGTCGTGTCTGTGGGTGGGAAGCTGTATGTGTCCTGGTTGCTGCACTAGGGCCTTCTCTGGTCGGTCAGGGTGCCTGTTTGGGGGGGGGGGACTGGAGGGATAGTGTAATTCTCCCATGCTCTATGTCCCCCTGGCGAAACTCCTCACTGTCAGGTAAAAAGAAGCAGCTGGTGACTCCACATGTATCGGGGGAAACGTGGTAGTCAGCAGCCCTCCCTGATCAGCAGAGGGGGTGGAGCAGTGACCGGGACAGCACGGAAGAGTGGGGTAGTTGGCCGGATACAATTGGAAGAAAAAATGAGAAAATCAACTAATCAATCAATCAATCAATCAATCAATCAATCAATCAATCAACCAACCAACCAACCAACCAACCAATCAATCAATAAAATGGTCTTTCTACCCCAATTGTTATGCTTATTCCAAAACATCCCAATTTTTTTCCCTAAATCCTTTTCAAACATATAGACTCCATCATAATTCCCTTCATGTGGAACTATAAAACATGAAACACACCTTTGTAAGCCAAGGCAGGACGGGGGATTAGCACTTCAAAATTTCTTACTGTATTATTGGGCATCAAGTATCAGAGTCTTCACCTTCTATCTGGATAACTCGACCCCTCAGCATGGATGCATCGAAGTGGAACAGGAGGAATGCCACCTGTTTCTTATAGGGGCTGTTTGGTTGTCTCCCACTAAACTAGATAAATCAATTTATAATTCCAACCCAGTTATACGTGGCATGTTACATATATGGAAACAAATTAGGTCCCACTTTAATCTTAAACCCTTATCCTTCGAAAACATCTACTAGGATTTGAGGCAGCCAACTGTTCAATGATAAATGTACACCTTAAAAGACCATCAAGCTCAGATAAACTTGTATCCTTTATCTATGACACCCCACAGCAGGCCGGTTTACCCTCGTCAGAAGGTATTAAGACAAAATGGGAAGAAGAGTTGGGTCTGCAGATTTCTGATGAAATTTGGGAGGGAAGCCTGGAGCACATACTACATACATGCTCAAACAATGCTAGACACTGCCTTATCCAATTTAAAATGTTGTACCGACTCCATTATTCCAGAGTTAGGCTACACCAGATTTATCCCGAAGTGTCACTCTTATGTGAAAAATGTCGGTACTCTGCTACGTAGCTTTGCTCTTTGCCCAAAGATACAGACCTACTGGATAGAAATATCTGAGATACTGTCTAAAATGATCAACACCCAGTTAGAACTGGACCACCTTTTAATCATTCTCAGAAGGTCTGACCAATCTGACTGCCTCTCAACAACACTTTCTCTCTTATCACCTGATGACAGCAAAGAGGTTGCTTCTTTTGTTTCGGAAAGAAAAAGGGGTCCCTACTACTAAGATGTGGCTCAGCAACCTGTCAAATAACTTACATCTGGAGAGAAGAAGATATGTTTTAAAAGATAAACGTTCACTGTTTGAAAAAACCTGGTTACCCCTTATTCATTACCTTGCTAGTGTGACTAGCTAATCCTACAATTAATATATTTCACTATTAATCACCGATTGAGTAGTATAGGGATTGGGAGGGTGGGGGAGGGACTTTTTATTTTATTTTTGTATTTGCTTAAGCTCTTTTGTACCACTAATTTGCAGTATGTTATATTCATCTTTTACCTGTTTTGCATTAAGCATCTGTCGCTGTTTAGTACTCTGTTGTTTTTCTTTTTGTTTGTCATTTGTTTTGTACTTAAAAAATGAGCACTGGATATCATATATGTACATGCACAAACTAGCTGCTCAAATAAAATATATCTTAAAAGTAAAGAAACGTCTGTACCAGTAAACGTTGCGTCCAGTTGAATCGATTTGACTTTCTGGGATTTCCTTACTTGGATTATTGATCATCCATCAAGATGGATTGGTCACCAGTTTCTCAGTTGTAAGGTTACTGATACAATCTCAGTATGTAATCAATATATAATCAGTATGCTATTTATTTAGGTCAGGTGATTCATGTGAATCAGGGCAGCACGGTGGCGCAGTGGTTAGTGCGGTCGCCTCACAGTAAGAAGGTCCTGGGTTTGAGCCCCGGGGTAGTCCAACCTTTGGGGTCATCCCGGGTCATCCTGTGTGGAGTTTGCATGTTCTCCCCTTGTCTGTGTGGGTTTCCTCCGGGGGCTCCGGTTTCCTCCCACAGTCCAAAGACATGTAAGTCAGGTGAATTGGCCATACTAAATTGTCCCTAGGTATGAACGTGTGTGTGTGTGTGTGTGTGTGTGTGTGTGTGTGTGTGTGTGTATGTCGGCCCTGTGTGATAGCCTGGCGGCCTGTCCAGGGTGTCTCTCTGCCTGCCGCCCAATGACTGCTGAGATAGGCTCCAGCATCCCCGCAACCCTGAGAGCAGGATAAGCGGTTCGGAAAATGGATGGATGGATGGATTCATGTGAAACAATCAAGAAAAGCAAAATAAGATGTTCTGAGTCAAAACAAGTGTTTCTAGATTGATAGCTGATTTGAAATCTGTTTTAGAACTGTGTTGAATTGAACCATGAAAATTATGCATACAAAGGTCCATCTTGTACCTTACTCTACAGTTTTAGCCATAGTTCAGATTACAGACATGCTTGTAAATGACAGACAGCCATCAAACTAGATTTGTTGGCCTAAATCTTCCATGTGGTCAAATGTCTGCTATTTGTGCCATCCTGGGGATTTGTGCTCTCATATCTGGTTTTTAATCTTGTAATATGTTATCTCTCTCTCTCTCTCTCTCTCTCTCTCTCTCCTTATTTTTCTCTGCCTCTGTCTGTCTGTTTCTCTATCTCTTCCTCAGGCCAAGGAGCTATGCCACATCCTTGCGATAATTCTTCAGGAGTTAGTGCGGCCACCTACCAACAGCTCTATCTCAAGTCACCAGTAGACACAGGAATGAGCATCTACTTAAATCTGCTTTTGCGCTCACTCACCCTCTCTCTCTCTTTCTCTCGCTCTCTCTCTCTCTCTCTCTCACACACACACACACACACACACACACACACACACACACACACACACACACACATACATGCACACACATTTTCCCTTCCCTGAATGGATGAATGTGGAATCTTCTCAAACAAGAGCTTAGGGTCAAAGGTCAGTCAGGCCAAAACTAAGACCATTGTTGAACTATTTCAGCCCCACACCCGACCTCAACATGCGCACACACCACACACACACACACACACACAGCGGTCACTCTGGGTCGAGTATGACCGTTCTTCCTCTGGGTCCCTCTGGGTCCTCAGGTGGGTGTAGAGGCTGATCCTGGAGCTGCAATATGGGAGGACACCTGCATGTGACAGCTTTTTATGTGGAGTGGCTGATGTGCCTGTAACCACCACACAGTCCTTGGCAGGGGGTGGCCAGAGTCCAATGGCATGGAGAACCAAGATGATTGGGGACCACCCTCTGTTGCAGCCTACATCCACCTTCACTGCCGTTGTGACGTGGAGACATCTTCCACCAGTTCCGCTGTTGAGGTCTTTGTTGGATCGTGCTTCGTCTGGAACTTCCCCTTGACCTATCCACCTTGGGTGACCCTACCAGGAGCCAAGCTCCGGACGGCATAGCTCTTGGGATTATTGGTACACGCAAGCTTCTCCACCATGGCTAGGTGGCGATCCAGGAGAAGACACACACACGCACACACACACACACACACACACACACACACACACACTGGAGTTTCTTAAATGATTTAGAATCTTCAGTCATGAACTGTATATCCACATCCATTACATTGTGTCTGTGTAACTTCGTGGGTGATGAAAGATTGATGAATCTGGATGCCTGCTGCAGATTAGTTTACACATTCACACACATGCATTCATATATACACATCAGTGTGCTCGCAAATTATGTATGCACACAAATACAAACATCCCATTAATATTTAACAAGATGTTAAGTTATTTTTTAAAGAAACAGTTACAAATTATTTAACACAGAATGATGAATACACAAGGGATATGAGTAAATGTACAGACTGCTGTCAAACCAAATCAGTGCCTTGAAGGTTTCAGTTTAATTGAGTAAGCCTAATTTTTGTGCATTGAAATTGTGTCATAAATGATTTGAAATATAAAATCTTTTGACCAGTTAATTGTGTCATCAATGTTATATAGGATAATGACTTTATTACATATGAGCATTGCATTAGCTGACCAAAAAAGTTGGGTGAGACGAGCTATGGTTAATTTGTATTAACATTGAATAAATATGTTGATTCATTAGTTCTTGTGTTTTTATTCTTCTCTGCACTTCAGGAACATTTGAATGCATATAAATTGTTTTTAATGAAAAGGTTTTCTTTAAAAGAAAAAAAAGCCATAATCATGTCAGAGAATGATTTTAGCCCAAAAGCCCAAAACTGCAATTCCTCACCACAGGACTGAAAACCCTCTCCTCTGAAAAATGAGGGAGCATGGGTTTGAATATGTAATTTCAGTGGAAAGTGGTTATGATTTGCTGGTTTTTGGTTTGGAATTGAACCGGTGAACTCTCAAACACATGACACCAACTGTTACAGCCATCGCATCACCGACAAAGGTCCACAATGGTTGCACATGTGTACGAGTTTCTGTAAATGAGACGGCTCATATTTTATAAGCTTGACTGATATGAGGGAGCCTTCAAGTCCTCTATGCAATCCCTCAGACACTAAGATGTCAAAATACCATTTCTCATAATTCTTATTCTTTAAGTATGTTAATGTATAACATACCCTTTCTATTCTAGTTTAGTCTAGTCCATTTATTTGATGAAGTAGATTTGTAGTAGATGAAAATCATGCTTGAGTTATAAATGCATTTTGCTCTATGTTTACCATAACATGGAGTGCTGATCAAATGTCATCCCGGGACATTTCTTTTCCCTCAGTTGCACGTACAGGGACTAGACCAACCAGCAGCAGCAAATGAGTAGGAAGGAAGGGATGAGCTCTCTTTCAACTTCCCTTGTAAATTAGGAATGAAAAAGAACATTAAAGCTCTGATAACCAATATTCAAAGTAGACGTATCCATTCAAAACATCTTATGTAATAGTCAAATTTCAGCAAATATTCAAATGTTCTCAAATCGTTGTGTGTCCCAAGGGCAGTATACTGACAGGAAAGTTATGTGCACCAGCCATCCACTCTAGTTTCAGATCAGTGGCACGCTACATCTAACTTTATACTATTATTTTTGCTCTTTGGCACTTTCAACTGCCGGAAGCTGGTTAAAATTTGAATTTTTCCCAAGCTCTCTCTCTCTCTCCCTCTTTTCCTCTCTCCCCTCTCTCCCTCCTTCTCCTCTCTCTATTCCTCCCCCTTTCTCTCTCCCCTTCCCCCCTCTCTCTCTGTTCCTCTCTTCCCCCTCTCTCTCCCTCTCTCTCTCTCTCTCTCTCTCTCTCTCTCTCTCTCTCTCTCTCTCTCTCTCTCTCTCTCTCTCTCTCTCTCTCTCTCTCTCTCTCTCTCTCTCTCTCTCTCCATTCCTCTCCCCCCTCCCTCTTCTCTCTCTGTCGTTCTCTCTCTGTTCTTCTCTCCCCCTCTCTCCCTCCCTCTCGCTCCCTCTCTCTGTTCCTCTCTTCTCCCCCCTCTCTCTCTCTTCCTCCCCCTCCCCCTTCTCTCTCCCCCCTCCCCCTCTCTTTCCTTAAGTCTCTGTTTTTCTAACTTTGACATGCATGTACAAACAAACTTCTCTCCCACACCTATAAACATGCTGTCTCTCTTTCTGTTGCACACATGGAAACGCCGAGCTCTTTCTCTCACACATACGAATGAATCAAATGCCATCAAAAACTATGACAACACAAAATGAGCACAGTTTTACAAAGTCCCCACGGAAGAATGCATAAATTAGAGCTAATGTGTTCAATGCATAGAATTCGTTAAAATATTAATACTCATGTTGGAAATCTAACGCATACATCTTTAACTTGCTTTTCTGATTTTTTTCTCCTCCTCCTCAAGCACTTTTTTTTTTTACTCCTATATTAATCCCTGTGGGGAAATTCTTTCTCTGTATTTAACCCATCCTAGCTGTGTAGCTAGGAGCAGTGAGCAACCACCATGCAGCACCCGGGGACCAACTCCAGTTCTTCTTTCTATTGCCTCGGTCAGGGGCACAGACAGGAAGGAGTATCAACCATAACATACATGTCTTTTTGATGGCGGGGGAAACCGGAGCACCCGGAGAAAACCCACGCAGACATGGGGAGAACATGCAGACTCCACACAGGACGACTTGGGATGACCCCAAGGTTGGACAACCCCTACAAGCACTTGTAGAATTTCAAGGGAAACTAGCAGGGAGAGAAATTCTGTACTGTTAAATTTTGGATTTTGTGCTTCTTTCAACACCATCTATGATGATGACAGCCTTTTTCTTAGGGCAGCCATTGTTTTTTTTTACATTTATTTTTCTTATTCAGATCATGGTCACTTGTTCTTTGATTTATTAAACTTTGTTTTCCTTAATACTTTTTGAATGCTCATATGTTTTGCCCGATTATTTTCAAGAAATAACACCGCGTGATAACTTATTGGAATTTATGTTGTGACTTGATTTCACTCTCACAAACTTTTGCATAGTTGTCTTGTAATCGAGGATCACTTCTGTCATTGCCATGTATCTGTTTGTGGCCTTTCCCCATGCTGGTGTATGTTGTCAGTTGTGTCAGTGAACTGCAGGGGAAACTGAATATGAGAAACGTCAGAAACCATGGCATTGGTCAAAAAAGCTTTGTAATTGCCTGAAACCTGGTCAGCGCTGCTTCTACAGCCAGAATATGAGTCTTGTTTTAATCTCAAGGTGTAATTGAAAGCAAAGTAGATCTATTGTTGACTGCTTGGGGGCATACCTGTTTACTAAATAGCATACGGGTATTTGCATATTAGTGAAAGAGAGAGAGAGGGGGAGAGAGAGAGAAACTATCTCCCACCGATATATTCATATTGATACGTTGTTTTGAAGGAAGCATTTTGAGCAATATCAAAATCTCTGACTTATAAAGAAATGTAGTTCTTCATTATTCAACAAAGTTACTTGTGCCGTACAAGTGCTGAATGGAAGATGTGAATTCACTGCAGCACGCCGTCATCTCCTATCGCACGATCACAAAAAACAGTGCTGCAGAATTAAATGTCTTCATCAAAGTTTCAGTTTTGAAGAAAATCCCAGTTTCCCCCCCCTCACCTTGGCTAAGCGCTGTCAAGGCAGAGCCAATGGTCTGTCTCTGCAGGTGTTTTTGTCTCAGAGGAAACTGCTTGCAATTCACGTAGCTAGAATAATAAGTACAATTTATGGGTATATTCGTATTTATAATGTATTTAAGTTATTTGCATATTTTGTTCATCTGCCTTAAACTGGCTGCTGTGTATTAAGTTCCGTTTGGAAAAAAAGTGATTCTATTCTATTCTATTCTATTCTCCACACTTTTCATCCTATCGAGACTACATCAACACAAGGTTTCGTATTTCAAAATAGACACAGCATGCAACAAATGCCGCCTATCCGTTTACACGCCAATCAAAACAGAGTGAACCTTAGCCTTACTCACCTGTCAATCAAAACGCCACGCCCCTCCTCCGATCCCTGACATGGCTGTCTGGTGGGAAAGGCACAGGCAGCACGGCTGCAGTGGATGTAAGAGAGTCAAGTGATCAGTTTACAGGAGATATTTACAAAATACTTGAACACAGCTTCTGGTGAGTTCTCAGGCATTTTCTAGATATAGAGTCATAGCCTTTTTTTTGGTAAAATGAGCGTCGTCGTATTTTGAAACTCAAGCGTTTGCTTCTAACGCCGAGCAGAAGAGACGTTCAGTTAACGTTAGCTACTGTGGCAAGCTAACGTAGAAGCTAACATGAACTGTGTGTGATCGACTGAAACTCATTTCACTTTGATTTTCTTTATTCAGGCTTTTAACGTGATATGGCCTCATGTCACCTAGTGTCACTCAACGCATAGCCGTGATTTTTTTTCAGCACCGTCCATCTCCCGCCGGTGTCAAAGTTAGCTTTAGCTGAGTTCCCTGTGTCTAGATACCATTAGCTTTCCCGGAGCTTAGCCCCAACTCTAGCCCTAACCTCGTCTAATCATCCATGCGCAGAACCGCTACGTAGCCCTTCTCGATTGGTCGCACATATCGACAAAACACCGGCTAGCTAATATTAGTCTGCTTAAGAGCTAAGTTTGGCCACCTAATCGTAGTAGTAGTAATAATAGTTGTAATCGTAGTAATGCTAGTAGTAGTTGCCATATAATGCACCACAAACATTCACACTCCGCGGTTTTGAGTTGTGTTTAATGTATTTAATGTCCTAGAGAGAGGGAAAACCAGTCCTCTCCCAGTCTGGACGCACCATGCCTCAGTCAGCTGGGAAGATGTTTAACCCCCACGAATACTACAAGGCCAGCTTGGGCTCCATAAGAATTTGTCACTTTTACCCCTTAATTTCCCTCGATGCGAGCGTCACTTTGACCCACGAACTTTTCCTGTATTAGTAACTATTGTATATTTTAGTTGCTGGCGCATTTGCTCAACTGTACTTCCTGTTAAACCATGCAGCCAAGTGCCCGTTGACCGGATCATTGTTGTCTGGAATGTCAGGTTTTTGTGGATTTTTTTCGTACCTACAAGCGTATTTATTGTTTCTATTTACATATCTTACCCCATGTTTCATGCTCTTGATCTGTTGCTGTGTATTGTCCTGCTGTGGTGCAAAACAGTTTCCTACAGGACATCAGTCAGATTTATATCTATCTAATCAAGTGATAAACACAGCTGCCTGATATTAATTTAGCAGTTTCCTGGCGTGGGGCGGCTGCGTTGATGATTTAGAGCTTTGATTCATAGAAAGGGATTTTCACAGGTATTACATTGTGTTCTTGAAATGCATAACACCTCTTGAGAGAAGGTGTAATTTCACCCTCTTCATGCTAGAAGCCTATTTGAATGAGTTTCACCTGGCTACAATCTACTTTTGGTCCATTATCTCTGGCGATGTGACAGGATTATTCAAGCCTGGATATGTTTTGTGTCATCTTATTTTGTGGTCAGTGCATGCCCTCGCTATTCTGTCTGTCTGTCGGCTTTTTTCCTCCTCTGTTTGGCTGAGCACTGTCAACTCAGAGCCAATGGAGACTGCTGACTCTAAACTTCAGAGTCAGCAGTCTCCTGGGTTTTTGTGTCAGAGGGAGCTGCTTATGTTATCAGAGTGAGTGAGATTCTCTTTTCAATACAACTATTATGTTATCTGTGTTCTGTATCTATAGACTTACATGATACCTCTTGAAATCACTGAAGGTACTCCAGATATAGCTTAGACTGGTTTGACGACAATCAGTCCTTCAGGCATGTTGACATGTTAACTCTTTACCTGTTTTGCATTGGAAAACTCTGTGTGTTTGTGTCTCATTTCAGTAAGATCTGGCCTGATCCACATTCTTTCCCTTTATCCACAGCACCCTACATGTTGATGATGAAGAGGACACCTACATTGTGGCCCGACCTAAACTACAATTAATCTCCCTACACAGTCCCATATCCTAGAGTTGTTTCCTGGTTGCTCCTGCTGCTCCCTGTAGGTCTTGGTGTGCCTCCCATCAGACTGGCAGAGCAGGCGGGAAGAGAGGTGGTGCCGGGACGGGGACCGGGGCTGCACCAGCCTTTCTTCTCTACTTCCCTCCGTCCTCAGCTGAGTGACTCGAGCTGGAGCTTCGAGAGGCAACCATCACAGAGGGACCTCCAGGCCTGCCAAGTGTGCATTGTCCATCTTGGACATTAAAGAGTGGCATTTAGAGGGCCAGGTGTTGTTGGCTGGTAGAGGAGCAGAGTATGTTGAGTGGTTCTGGTTACCATGGAGCCGCAGGATAAGAAGCAGGTGAGTTTGGTTGCCTGGTGTCCTCCACCGTCTTCTCATGTTACCTTCTTGTCCCTGTGGTGGAGAGGTGTCTATGAGACAGATAGGCTTTGGGATATAGACTGCTCTGAGGAAAGCAGAGCAAGTGTGCAGATGCAAGCCTGTACACAATAATCTATGAATGTTTTCATTTAATGATGCAGATCTGTGTGTGCAGTACTCTTTAGGGAGAGTCTGTTTATTTTCAGAATAGCTGATGCGTAAGTAGAACTCCTCCTATTGCCGTTTTTAACTCAAAAGGGGAACTTTAAATACTGTCACTTCATTCTTCACAAGTTTCTAACGTATCTGCTTTCACACTCCATTATTCACTTTCTCAGGTCATATCCGCCCACCCTCTTCTGTTTTTGACATGTGAGATTATGCATCTTAAGGGTCAATAGATCAAACCTCTTTAGTTAAACATAGATGTGTGGGAGAGGCATTTCACAATGACGCTCTACTTGGTCAGCTCAACACGTGTAGGAATGGAAAAAAATGGTTGGCAAAGGCTTATT
Source organism: Lampris incognitus (assembly GCF_029633865.1). Lineage (NCBI taxonomy): Eukaryota > Metazoa > Chordata > Actinopteri > Lampriformes > Lampridae > Lampris > Lampris incognitus. Next base: position 16,056,834 of record NC_079227.1, read on the forward strand.
ACTCAACAGGTTGAAAGAGAGTTCCTCAGCCTTTCCTATCTCCATGTTCCCACCTATGTGCCCTTCTCAATTACATAATCATTAACTCATAACAGCACAGGTTGAAATTTGGTGCAAGTTCCCCTTCTCAAGGGCATATGAAAGTTCTAGAAGTTGCAGAGGTAAAGCTGACCAGTTGCTTTCCATAGATGAATTCATTTAGTGCATAAGGAATGACATTAAGTAATTTGTCTCTCTGTGTATAGTATGAAATCATACTAGCTATTTAGAAAATTTGATTTGGTAATCATCCTGTATGTAACACGGGTTATATGGGGGTGTTGTGAATGCTTATGTAAGAGATAAGTGTGAAGGATGACCTAAAGTGTATCATAGAGTGAATGTCTTGAATAACATTTGGTGTGCGATTTCACAAGTTGTCTCCTCAGCATCAGCCCAGCGGTTATGTGATCTTGGCTGAGGAAAGCTGGTTCTGACTGTGATTGAGGTTAAGTGCTGGAACTGTACTTTTCACTGGGCTCGGTTTCACATTTTGTGATACTTGGCCATGGGCAAGACAGTTCAGCAAGGGCACCTACTCTTCATCTCTTTCTTCTTTTCATTCAGTCACTCTTGTCATTCAACACTCCTGATCTTACCTTGTCCTTCCACCCTTTATAGTGATACCAGTTTCTCTCTCTCTCTCTCTGTCCTCATCACTACCCCGTCTTTCTTCATCCGTACATCACTCAAATGTGCTTTGCTGGCTAGAGTGGAACAAAGCCCAACTAGGGTTATACAGGCCAGGTTGGCAGTATTCCTCTTGTCTAAAGGGCCTCATTCTCTCCCCTCTCTCTGTCCCTCTTTTTTTTCTCTCTCTCAGTCCCCCTCTTTCTCTACAGTCAGGGTTTTGTTGCTTAGTTGCCCCCTCCACTTGCCCAGCCAGCTGCTGAACTGAGTTGAACTGAGCCGAACAAGCCTTGGTCCTGCCAGAGAGGTGGTCAGTCGCTGTGATTTAAATGGGAGTCCAGCTGGCTGGTGCCAGGCTTGACTGGCTGGGCTCTATCTGGGAGAAAAGGGAGATTTGGGTGAGGTTCTGCAGCATTGCAAACTGTTGTTAGCAACAGAGATGGCCGGGCTGTTTCTCATAAAAGGCCTTAATTAAGGTGTTTTTTCAAAACTAGTAAAACTGCTGTCACATATAGTGGCTGCCTTTGATACATTATCCTTGTAGCTCTGTTAGAGGTAGCCTAAAACAGGTTTGAAACCGAAGGAAAGGGAGAATGTTGTTATTAGAGCTGGGAATCCCAAGGTATCTCCCAATTTGATATTAGAATAAGTAAGTACTGATTTGATATATACCACATTTTTCCCAAATATCACAATATTATAAATATTGTGATTTTATATTACAATATATTTTAAGGCCCCATCCAGTAAGATGTGTAAATCAGAGTAATCCAATGAAAATGTACAAGCTTAAAACACGAGTATGTTTCCCTAAGTAAAGGTTTGATATTTGAATGATGCTGTGAAGAGTTTTGATTAGCCCTACATCAAACTTGTCCACAACATCTGCTAACTATGCTTCAGCATAGTTATTCAGGGGAAATAATGGGACATTAAAATTGTCATGACTTTTTATTGCAATTTTGCACCGAATTGATTTCCCCGTCCCACCTCTAGTTGTTATGGCATTGAATATGGGAGAGGCGCTCTATTTTAGAATAAAGAGGTCTTTTAAGTCGGCCTTCATCATGTTTTCTGTTTGATTAAAGCTGTCTTACGAGTTGGAGAGGCACCCAGTGTGACAATGCTAGCATTGCTTGTTTATTGTATGTCTGCATGAGCTGTGTGCTTGCGCAGTGGCGCTTTACGAACATCGGACGTTAAATCTATGGTACTTCTAAGGTAATGGGTGTGCTCTGCTTTACTAAGGCTGCTTGTTTGTTTGCCTTGAGGAATATGTTGAGGCTTTGTTACTCCGGGGAAATGGGAAGTTATTTAAAGCTGAGCTTTGTGGGATGTGGAGCTTGAAAGCCGAGCCCTGTGTTTTGTGTGTAAGTATTTGTGTTGACATTTGTGTCTGTCTGTGTGTGTACCCACGGCCCTGAAGACACACTCATTCTTACATGGACATGGGAGTGTGGGAAAAAGCCATGTTCCCACTAACAGTGAATATGATTTTGTATCTCCCTCTCTCTCTCAAGACAGCTGTGATCATTTCCTCTTGGCTGTTTCCAAGTATGGATAATAGGCTGCTACAGTTCATTACTAACTAGTCATGCAACACCACAAAGGGTTGCATATTAAATTGCTTGTCTAATTAACGTCACTGTCAATGTCAGACTTACTACATACAGTATGTAGCAAGTTTTCTTTCCATTGTTCTGTCATGTGTAGGTAGAAAGTCCCCCCAGTGTATTACGTTCATTTATCATTTGCTGTTAAGCAAATATATTATTAGAAGTGTTATCATACAAAGTCAGATTTTGCGAGTTTAGTTTGCCTGTGCAAAGAATTAGATTTAGAGGGACGCACATATTAAAAATAAGCAAACATAACATTCTAATCTAGAAACACTTTGTAGGAATCATATTTTGAAATTTTAGTTTTTGAAATGAATATTTGTTTGCTTGAATGTAATTATTGGCAGGACAGTACCAAAAAAATTGGTTTGGTTTACGGTGTCTTCTGTAGTGGATAATAGTCATAATGTTTATTCAGTATATGATGCAAAATGTTCAGTGAAATACTTTGTACCTTTAAGTCTGACCAAAAACGTTAAAACATCTGCTTCAGGATGTGGCTGTGAGTCTTGGGCTGACTACAGGACAGGCTCTGGGGACACTCAGAGACCAGCTCACTGGTCTGCTGGAACAGCACCAGAGGACTGCGCGCAGACGAGCGTCTGTTCAGGTACACACAATTATACACACACACTAGGGCTGCACGATATATTATTTCAGCATCATCATCGCGATGTGCGCATGCGCAATAGTCACTTAGCAGGACATGGGATGTGAAGTAAGCCAAATTAACTCAACCTCATGATGTAACTTTTTGCTGCTTGATACGAAAGGAAAACTCGCACGGTTCTCATTTTCCATTACCAATCTACAAGAGAAGTCTGTCTGATATAATCTACTCTTGATTTAATGCTCGGAACCTCGTCATTTCTCGCTCCATTTGGTCAAATGACACATCGTGTTCATCTGCTTCTCAGCTTGTGATGCGTGGATCGCAGTTATATCTGTGGGCACCGTGGTTAATCCACGGGTCAGGTGAGCAGAGTCATAAAAATTAACATTCTGATTAATAGTGGATGGGTTGCAGGTGGGTGAAATAATACATAATTAATGAGGAAAATATTAATTACATGAACATACTTTAGGCTTAATTTTTCGTCAGGCACGAATTAGCAGACTAGACTCCCGTTGCGTCAATTGTGGCATCCATTTGTCTTGAGCAGCAATCTAGGCAAAAAAGAACCGAGAGAAAGGCGGAGAAAGACATCCTTGCTAAGGGGCGGAAATTTGCTGTCACACCGAGGCAAATCCTGCTAATGGAGCTGATCACAGCCACGGAATCGGCGATCTATAACAACAACATCATGGACCTGGAAGCGGAACTGTGGACGAAAGTTTCAGCCTGCCTCAGCAATGCGAAGGTGCTGCCGTCCAACATCAGCAGAGATGAGAGGACTGTACTCATGACTCTCAGTAAGGACAATAACACCATCATCCTTCTGGCGGTCAAAGGCAGATGCACTGTTTTATTAAACCAGGTAGACTATCATGAGAAAGTTGTAACGTTACTTAGCGACATGAATAAATATGAGCCCCTGAAACGAGATCCAGGCAGTGGTTACAAGAAAAAAGTGAAAGATTGCGTGAAGCTGTTAGAACAGGACAATGCTATTGACAGAATTTTATTCCATAGATTATACCCAAGGGAAGCTACACCTAGTCTGTATGGTCTACCCAAGATACACCAGGATGTTGCATTACGGCCTATTGTTTGTATGATTAACTCAGTGACCTATAACATCTCTAAGTTTCCGGTATCTATTCTTAACCCATTGGTAGGCAGTAATGAACATCACATTCAGAACACTATGGAGTTTGTGGATAAGGTGGAGGACATCATTATGGAGGGGGATGAAACAATAGTCTCTTATGATGTTACGTCTCTCTTCCCATGCGTTCCTGTTGATGAAGCAGTGGAGGTAGTTTGTATGAAATTACAAAGCGACCCCGCCCTTAGCAGTTGGACCACCCTTAACACTGACCAAGTGTATCTGCTCCTGAAGCTGTCTTCAGTCCACGGACTTCACATACAGGGGCAGTACTATAGGCAGAAGCATGGGTGGGCTATAGGTTCCACAGTCTCACCTGTAGTGGCCAACTTGCATATGGAGAAAAATGGAAAAGAGGGCTCTGATGTCCTATCCAGGGACACCACCTAGCCATTGGTTCAGATATTTGGATGACATCTGGGTTAAAATTAAATCTCAGGATATACCACATTTCACCAACCACATTAACTCGGTGGATAACCACATCAAATTCACCAGGGAGGATGTGAAAAATGATAGGTTAGCCTTCTTAGACTGGGAAATTGCAATTGGTGATGGGGGACATTTGATTGTTGATGTTTACCATAAACCAACACATACTGATCAGTACTTAAGGTTTGACTCTCATCATCCACTGGAGCACAAACTAGGAGTCATCAGGACGCTGTAACACCGAGCTGACAAAGTCCCCACCGACACAGCGGCCGGGGAAGGGGAGAAATCCCACATTAAACAGGCCCTGGATAAGTGTGGTTATCCTAACTTGGCATTTGTTAAAACCAGGAAGACGCCCAAACCAGCCGATCAGCGAGCTGACCAGCCAGTCGATGAGAGGAGAATTATAACAGCTGCGCAAGTGTAAACCAGTGGCGATTCTGTATGTGGTGGGAGGGTCGGAACAGTTGAGACACTGTCTCAGTTGCTTTCAAACCCCAAAACAGGCTGTGCCAGAAATTAGTCCACCCCAAGAATCGGTTCCCTGGCACAAACATAGCATTATAGTGTATGCCAGGGTTCTCCAAACTTTTTCTTAGGAGGGCCAGCTCACTCTGCCTGGCTCATTGGGAGGGCCGGAGTATGTCAGTAACAGTAAATAGTACTGTGGACAACAACAGGTCTACCTTAGTTGAATATTACTCCATTACATCTAGTGAAAAATTTAATATACCATTGTTAGCTGGGTTTATTTGACATTGCCAAGCACATTGTCAGAGTTGTATATAAAACATAATAGGGAGGTAAGTAGAATTTAAAAATAAAATCAAACTAATTCTTAAGCATTCCGATCATTATCATAATTTTATTCAACCATTTTAGTGCAAGTAATGAAATACGTAAGAGCGCAGTATGCACTCTGCAGGCTTTGCATGAACAATTCAACAAGTGAAAAAGAAACAAGTGAAGGAAAAGACAAGTCCCAAAATGAGTCCTTTAGAAAACTTAATTAATTAGCAACTAATTGATGATTTGGAGGAAAAGCTTCACCTTCCTTCTCTTCTCTGACTGTGACTGACACAGCATCAGTGTACATAAAGTAATTTTTATCACATATGACAATTAAAAATACAAAAACAAAGAGAGTACCTCCCCATGTTTCTTAATGTGAACTGTGGGCTTGCATCTTTCTGGCGAGTAGGTTGATGTCGGTCTCTGTTGTGGTCACAGCCAGTCTCAATGAATGGTGCAAATGTTCATCAGTGAGTCTTGAGCTCGTCGGACTTTTCAGAAGCTTCATCCTTGAGAACGTTTGCTCGCTTAATATATTAAGTGCTGTTGAAGATTGTGCTCATCTTGATACTGTGCATTTTAATGTGTGGATAAGTGTTGGGTAGGGCAGCATAAAAGTCAATCAAACTGCCTGACTCGAATGCATCGCTCAGTGCGTCACAGTTTTGTAAGTTTGCCAACTCAAGCTGAAGAGATGGCGGGGCCTCATAGATGTCTGCAGCAAATGGGTTCTGAAATAATGAATGTCTTTCTCACCTCGAACTCCATCTTCAACATTTTCAGTGCCTTTATGCACTTTGTGACAGGGAACGGTACCCGTGGGTCCTCAGTGGCTACATTTTTGCATTGTTGCAAGATGAGTAAAGTTTCCCTCACTCACCTGCTGCAAAACCAGCTGTAGTTTCACCTGGAATGCCTTAATATGGAAGTACATTTCACAGATTAGTTTCCCCTTGCCTTGTAGCTGCAGATTTAGACCATTGAGACATTCTGTCACGTCAGTTAGAAAGGCAAGGTGCCATGTCAGCCCCATGACAGTTCTGTCTTTTGACTGAAGAAACACGTTGACCTCAGGTAGCAGCCGATAGAAGCGCTTCAAAACTCTGTCGTGACTTAGCCATTGGATTTCCGTGTGGTACAGTACATCTCTTCTTCTTTTTTTAAACTTTTTATTTCTGAGTATTTTCTTCATTATAAGAACAAGAAAAAAAAACAGACATCAAACAGAAAAAAAATAATGGCCAAAAAAAAGAACAGGAAAAAACGGGAGGTCATGGGATGATCAAGAAACCACTAAAGTAGAATGCCTCATTTACAGTATACTTACAATAACTATGAGCTATCCTTCTCATTGGCCAAATAAACACACCATTTCCCCCACCGTTTCTCTCCCAGTTCTTTTTGGAGCCGAATATAATAAGTCATCTGTTCTGAAAGATGTAATTGCTTGACAATATTGATGAAAAGTCCAATAGTAGGACTATTTTTCTGAAGCCAGTGTTTTGTAATGGCCTTTTTACTTGCCGCCAGCAAGATCTTCAAAAGATAGACATCAGTTTTACTTAGTCCGTCAGGATTATGCCCAAGAAACAAGGATGAGAATGTTGTACTAATGCTAAAACCCAAGGTTTTTGAGATGATAACTGATACTTCCTTCCAAAAAGTCTGAATGGAGGGACACGGCCAAAAAAACATGAGCATGATCAACCATGATTTCTCCACATTCCCTCCAACAGCTCAGCTGAGTGCCGGTTTGTTTGGACTTAATGTTTAGGGGTGATAAAAAAGCCAATCAGGTTTTTCCAGTAGAAGTCTCTCCAGGTCTGGGAGTTGGTGGAGGACAATTGCATTTTCCAGACATCCAACCACATGTCCTCTGTTATTTCAGTGTCCAGCTCTTTTTCCCCATCGTTGTTTCACATAGTCCGTAGAGTTTTTATTCAGTGATGTGATGCCATAGTATAACTTATAAGATGTTTGTTGCTTTCTGAATTATATGCATCAATAAATACATGAATAACAGCTGGAGGCACAGTACATCTCTGTAATCACATTCTAGCTCAGAGGGAAATTCTTGGAACTGCCTATGGTTGAGTCCGTTTGCTCAGATGACGTTCACACATGACACTACAACTTTCATAACAGATTCCCACTTAACCACTTTGCAGCACAGTGCTTGCTGGTAGATAAGGCAATGAATTTGCAATGGCCATGCATGTCTTCGCTCATCCATCTCCCTGTTAATGTGGCCGGTTAGTCCCCTTGTAGTGCCAACCGTACTCAGTGCTTCATCGGTTGTTATGCTCATGAGCTTTGCCCAGTCAAGTCCCAAGTTTCCAGTGGTTTGAAAAACCTTGTCAAAAATCTCCCTGCCAGTCATTGTGCCTTTGAGGCTTTGTAGTGCTGCAAGCTCCTCAGATACCTCGAAATTGGTCCCTTCTACACCACGAATAATAATCAACAGCTGCACGGTATCCTTGATATCGTTGCTTTCGTCAAGTGAAAGCGAGAAAAAAACACAATTTTTGGATCTTGTGCACGTTGGCTCCCATAGCTTCAATTCTCCATGTAATTATACTTGCCGAAAAACTCACAACAACACACCTCGTCTGTGAATGCGGTTAAACGCTGTTTTACGGACTCACCTTCGGTGAAGGCCTTTCCATTCTTAGCTATCGGTCTCACCACACAAAAGCTAGTCCAGAGGCATGACTGGTTTGGCTGAACTTGCCTTAAAAATGTATTCTGCTGTGTAGCTAGCACACCCCTGAGTTTTCTTATCTTGTCTGTCCGCATTTGTCCTTGCAGATTACCTTATTTGTCTTTGTGTTTTGTCTCAAAATGCCTGCGCAAGTTGTAATCCTTGAAAACTGCTACCGATTCCTGGCGTATCAGACAAATTGCCTTGTCCTTGCATTGAACAAAAAAATAATTCCAGTCCATTGTTCGTTGAACACCCGGCACTCGTGATCAATTTTTTTTTTTATGATTCATCTTTGACATTTCCCCTCTAAATAACAGAAAATTATTGAGCTATGCTACAAAAAATCCCACCTTTGACAATATTCTTGAGTTGTGAACTGTGGAAGGAACCTGTACGGCACGAACGGTTGCTATGGTGACTAAATGGCCATCTAAGTACGGTAGCTGGCAGAGGAAAAAATGTGGCATTTCAAGTGAAATGCACCGTAGGGCGGAAAGTCAAACTAAATAAACCCGAGGGCCAGATACAATATCACACACAATGCTTCGGGGGTCACCCAGAATGTGGGGGCGGGCTGTATCTGGCCTGGGGACTGTAGTTTGGGGACCACTAGTCTATGCTGTTTTGTGCCGTGAGGATTGCCATGACATGTTCACTTGTTCATCGGGGAAACTAAACATGCTGACGAAGAGGTTGGCACAACACAGAAGAGCTAACGCATCAAGCCAGATGACCGTCCCTGAACCAATGGGGGGGGGGGGGTCACCTAAGAGTACATCTGTCGCCATGTTACAATACTGTGATTGAACCATTCTCCAATCCTTTGTGAATAGTACACATGGCCATTGTAACTCTAGTTCAGGGGTGGCTAACCATGTGCCATGGAGAGCCATGTGTATGTAGGTTTTCATTCCGGCCGGACTCCTCACTAGGGGCCTCATGTATCAATCGTTACTATGGGCCTCATGTATCAATCGTTACTATGGGCAAATTTGTGCATACACACCCATGGAATTTTTTTAGCCCTCAAGATTGTCTGACAGTCCGCAGCACAGCATGATGGTTATTTGTAATTCCTTCCTCCTAACATCTATTGTCTACTTCTTGCAACGAGCAATCGCCCACGCCTGCAAAGACATTAGTGTTAGCCAACTGGTGTCTAAATTCAGGGGTTACCCAGGTTCTACACCGGTCTCGGAGACAAACTTCAGGGCTAAAAAATCCCATGGGTGTGTATGCACAAATTTGCCCATAGTAATGATTGATACATGAGGCCCCAGATGATTTCACTAATTAGCAACCCTTCAGTCAAAGAGGAAGACTATCAGTGAAATCACCTGGTGGGGAGTCGGGTTGGGATGAAAACCTGCATATGCATGGCTCTCCATGGCACATGGTTAGCTACTGCTGCTCTAGTTAATGGTCACATCAATTTGCATATGAAACCGATCATTGGTTGCGGTCGTTATGCAACTGTGCTGTTTATAAGGGTGGGGATACCTGCAGATAGTTGAGACTGAAGAAGTCACTTGGATGAGTGATGAAACGTTTCTGTCAGTAAACATTGTGTCCAGATGAACTGATTCAACTTTCTGGTATAACTGAGAGAAAATTACAAAAGGAGAATTTAAAAAAAGGAAGCACAGAAAAGTTCCGTGTGGGAGTAATTTAGCAAAATTCTTAACCATGACGAGTTAAGTGCTGGGTATGTCATATGCAACAGCTGCGAAGCACTGTATGTATAGTATAGCTTCTTCTTTTGGCTTATTCCCTGTTTCTCAGGGTCGCCACAGCAGATTTTACAGTTTCCATCGGTACCCTGTGAGGGCAGAGCACCAATGGCAGCCGTTGTTAACTGGGGCCTTGACCGATATGGTATGGAGCCTTGACCAATCCAGTATGATCTTGTATGCAATCCACATACTGATTTTACGTCGTTTTACATCGGATGCCCTTCCTAACACAACCAACCGATATATCGCTGAGAAAAAAAATATGTCAAAGTGATTTTTTTCCAATATTGTGCAGCCCTAACACACACACACACACACACACACACACACACACACACACACATACACACACACACACAAACAGAGATTGGCACACTCCACGTCCCACATCTCCTTGATCTAATTCACTTATTACTTTGCTGCCCATCGTTCACAATTTTAGAATAAGTGGTTGTTGCATGTTATGGCAGCCGTATTATGATCAATCAATCAATCAAATTGCATTGTCATCTTTTATTAATTGCTGCTTATTATGCTGTTACAGGAACAATGGATGAAGAGCTTCCTTTATCATGGCAACCGTCACTCCTGTCTCCATTGGCCAGGAGCTGCCCTCACCTTGCTGGTGGTGCTGGGACTGTTCTGTTGCCATGGTAGTCAGCCTAAGGGCAGGTAGGTGACCACCTTTTTTTTTTTTGTAAAAGATGAATTATCCCTGCAATGAAAATGTATGAGGGATGAGTTTTCTTTTAAGGGTCTGCCCTTTTTCTTTCTCCCTTGTATCTTTTCTCTCTACTGTCACCGACAAACTAGCTCTGGTATAGAGCTGGTGAGTGCATTAGCTCTCCTCCTCCTCTTTCTGTTGAACCTGCTGCTAGTTGGACGACAGGAGAGGCTGAAGAGAAGTGAGATGGTTCGACGCCTCAAAGGCATCATCACACAGCTGAATGGTGAGTCAGATGATCAACTTTTTAGCAAGGTACTTCTGGTTACATAGATCTCACATAGATTGTATGTGCTTCTTTTGAGCTATATTCCTCCAATCTCTCCTTCCAACTCATTTCTGTTATTTCCTGTGTTCTTCCATCCCTGTTCCTTCTTCCCTATACTCCATTCTCTCCTCTCCCTCTCACTCCAGACTACTTGTCTGGGTGTGTGGGAGAGCCGGTGCGGTGGTCTTCTTCTCTCTACCCTGACCTGTACACTCCCTCATCCCCATCCTGGTCGCTCCACTGGACCTACCGCGATTCACAGCTTGTCAACCTGCCAGTCAGCCTACTGGTGGAAGGAGACATCATAGCTCTAAGACCTGGACAAGAGGCGTTTGCATCCCTTAGAGGCATCAAGGTTCGTTTGTTTAAGCATATCCACTTACACAAACATACACACAGACATGTTAAGTCCCCTAAATGACAGCAAAAGCTTTTGAAGTCTGGGCATCTGGGTGACGTGGTGGTCTATTCTGTTGCCTACCAACACGGGGCTCACCGGTTCGAGTCCCTGTGTTACTTCGGGCTTGGTCGGGTGTCCCTACAGACACAATTGGCCATGTCTGCGGGTGGGAAGCCGGATGTGGGTATGTGTCCCAGTCGCTGCACTAGCGCCTCCTCTGGTCGGTCGGGGCGCCTGTTGGGGGGGGGACTGGGGGGAATAGCATGATCCTCCCATGTACTACATCCCCCTGGCAAAACTCCTTACTGCCAGGTGAAAAGAAGTGGCTGGTGACTCCACATGTATCAGAGGAGACACGTGGTAGTCTGCAGCCCTCCCCGGATTGACAGAGGGGGTGGAGCAGTGACCGGGGACAGCTCGGAAGAGTGGGGTAGTTGGCCAAAAAAAATTCTATTGGGAACAAAAAGCTTTTTGAGTCTTTGTTGGAGCTTTACACCACAAAAAACAAATAATTAACATTAAGTTAAAGTGCACATTTGCAGCTTTCCCGAAGTTGTTTTGATATGTGGTTTCACCATTTAGAAATTATAACACTTTTTATAAATGACAACCCCATCTTAGAGCGCTGAAATGTATGGGGCAAATAAGTATTATGTAAAGGGATTATGTTTAGTATTCGTGTCGTCACATATCCTTGAGAGATATGGCATGTAATGACTACCTGTTTTTTTTGGGGGGGGGGGGTTGCTTTTTTCCCCCCTGACCTTTCTTTTCAGATTTTGGCTCCCCATGTTGAAAAACACCAACAAGAACCTTCAAAGGCAAACTTAAGACTCTAGAATAGAAGCGAGCTATTGTCTGCTCTCTTACACCTGCACTGATGATGCACATTGAACAGGCCTACCTTATTAGAAATCGTTGTAAAGCCAATTGCCCTAAATACTATGGTATCCTGAAATAGAGGTACTTTATATAAAATGTGGTATAAAATCTGAATGATTAGACCATTATGTATACATGTAGCCCTTAATGGGAGGTAAAAAATCTGCAATCTGACCTCATGTAAATTGTCTGATTTCAATTCTGAACTTGTATAGTATAGATGCAAATAAAGCTTAACATGCTTTTTTGTCCCAGACATTGTGTATGACAACATGTATTTCTTGCATTTACTTTTGGTTAGTTCCCTTAATGCACACACACATTAACCTTGAATATGAAGTATATGAAATTTTTTTTCTTTCAGAAATAGTTTCATTATAAGAACTTGTTCCATTCTTGCCTAGCCATAAGGCTAAGTGTTTCACAAACCTTGTCAATAACCTCGCTACAGGATGACGAGCATATTGTGTTGGAGCCTGGAGATCTATTTCCCCCATTCTCCCCTCCTCCCTCCCCACGGGCCCCTGACAAGAGAGGTCCTCAGAGTCCCCAACAACATCGCTTGTTCAGAGTGGTCCACACTCCAGTATTAGATGCTGTCAGGTGGGAGGCTTTGTCGTTAAATATGGCTTTGTGTTTATCATTATGTATTATAACATGTAAGTAATATTTTCTTAGTTCCTAAATGTAAGTCACACAATATATGTACACAGTCCTGTGGACAGGAGAATTTAAGAGGGGAAATGCCTGTCAGGATGCCGGTAGAAACGTTTATTATTAGATTAGATTAGATTGTGGACACTTCATATATGTTCTGTGTATGGTCTGGAGTATGATATCAAATACAATGCTAGTAAGAGTGTTGTTATGATCTGCAGAACCAACGAGGTCAATTATCTAAAATTTCCTCATTTTAAATTGTCTATTAATAATCTTGGGGTATGTAATAAGGTGAAAAATATCTTGGACATTATATTACTGAACAAATGACAGACGATGATGATATTTATAGGCAATGCCGCATGATGACAAGCAAACACTCTCTCACACAAGTGTGGTATGTGTTCAGTTAGTATGAAGATGTTTGTTCAGAGCGTATTGTACACCACTTTATTCTGCACACCTGTACACTACAAAAAAGCAAGCTTGCAGAGACTTCGAGTAGCTTATAATGATGCTATGAGAATACTACGAAAAAGACCTAGATGGTGTAGTACAAGTGAAATGTTTGTGGCTGCAGGAGTCAATATTTTTCAGGCTGTTCTAAGAAATCTCATGTAAAAATGTATTTGCCGGCTCAATGACTATGATAGTTTGATCATAGCCACACGCTACCTACCAATCCTGGCAGTGGTACCACTGGTATATAGCCTCCTCCTTGTAAGACAATGATTTGTTCATTTTATGCTATTTTATTGTGTTTACTCTAGGTATTGTCTTGGGTTATCTTTTACCAATGCTTCTTATCTTTTATGGCTTCTTCTTCTTTTCTTTTTTTTTTACCATGTCTTTGTCTGTGATGGACCCTGAGTCTGCAATAAAGTTTTGAGTTTAGTTGAGTTATTAGCCACACGACCAAGGCCAGTGGAATGTGTTTTCGGTACACATTAAACTCAGCAGCACAATATACACATGGACAACATCAGACACTCCACATTTTATCACGAATAATACAGTTACACAATAGCAGAAACAAACGTTACGCACAACAATAAGGGAAATGGTAGTAAGCATGCCAGTGGTGTGTGAGGAGGGGACAATAGGGAGGATAGGGGGCTATAGGGATGAGATTGGGATTTTAATCATAATCAGTCGCAGGGTTTAACTTGATTTGCAAGCCAGGTGATTCTCTCAATTTTTGGTGTGCAGTTTTTTGTTGTTGTTTTTTTTGTCCCCCCCCCAGTTTTGTCATTGATTTGTTTTGGTAGGGTGGAGTTCATTTCTTTTTTTCATACTTTATGGTTCTAAAAAGGAAAATATGAGGTACGGTGTACAATAGAAAGGCAGTTGAAAGAATTAAAAAAACATTGCAACAACTTGGTAATATCAGACAGGAGATCAACAAGTTTATTTATAAAAAGTCACCTATTAGTGCACAACTTGCTGCGCTACAGGCATAGGATGCTACATTAGCTGATCTTCATATTTAGCGTTTGAATTACAGTGGGGTTTAATCAATCAATCAATCAAGTTGCATTTTATAAAGCGCTTTTCTAGCTGCAACAACCATTCAAATGAATCCTTTTTTTTTTTACTCTTGAATGTAGAATTCCCTTTGTGAGAGAAACAGACAGATGGTTTTCAAGCCGTATCTTATCCCTTTTTATCTTCTTGTGAGCAGGAACAGTTTGGAGTTGGCACTGTCCCGGCCGGTCACAGCGCTGGATAATGAGAGGTTCACCGTGCAGTCACTCATGGCCAAGCTAGCATGCCCTATCGTGCTGGTGAGCACTTGCATAAGGGAACTAAGTTGTTTCTGCTGCGCAGTAGACATCCATTGTCCTCAGCTTGAAGCCATTTTGCCTTTTCATGGAGGATCCTTTATTTTTTCCAGAAGTAGCTGTTGCTTCTTGCTGAAATGATAATGTGTCTCATTCATCCACTTTTAGGTGGCGTTCTTGCTGGTTAACACTGTCCGCTATTTCTTGGACTCACCAAGCCTCACCCCTGCCTGCTTCAATTTCTTCCAGCTGCAGGTACACACATTCAAAACGAATGGTTACTGTTAACTAAACAGTGGAGTTTCTAGTATGTTTGCTTACCTTGTCAAGCTTGCGTGGTGTCCTATCTTTAAAGAGTTTGACCTTAGTTTGGACATTGTAATAACTTTTGATGTTGATCATTAAATACAGATGCATTGACATTGTAATGGGTAACCTCCCAGAATGCTATTCTACAGCATTTTGAGTGTTTATACTGTGCAGGGAATTGTGACTGTGGAATATTATGTAATTTTAAAAGAATGTTTTCATATTGACATATTGCACTGTGTTGTAAGTAAATTTTATATGTTTAAGATGGAGTTTTCCTGGCTGTTTTTTTTTCTTGAAAGGTAGATTTTTAATCTCAATGTAACTGGCTGCCTAAATAAGCCAAACTAAAGATTAAATGAGACAATGTGTAGATGAGTATATTTGAGATGAAAAATTAATGTGTGAAACTGTTTTCCAGTTGATGGGGGTTCTGCCTATTTTGCCTTTACTCTTCCCTGTCATGTGGGTGCTGGTGAATGCCTATGGAGAGGCCCGGGTCCTCGCCGAATCCAGCCGCGCCTCACCCACAGGCCTGGTGAGACTCACACGCCCGCCCGCCCATCCACACACACTCACAAACCAAACCCTTATTAACCAAGCGTACTGCAATGTGGAAACAGAGGGCTATTGCTACTAACAAAGAGGATACCTTTTGTGCTCCATGTTGTAGCTGACATCTTTAACACACACACACACACACACACACACACACACACACACACACACACACACACACACACACACAGAGGAGATGCAGGGAGGCCCTCCCTCTGTGTTTTTAACTAGACTCTTCTCTTGCCCCAGCTTGCTAAGTTCTCTGAGGATACTCTAAGCAGCTACACGGAAGTGGTTTCCTCCCAGGTATAACCTCCCACTGTGTCCCTTTCCCTTTCCTTCCTCCGCTTGCTGTCTCCTCTCGCTCGCTGTCTTCGCCCGCCCCACCCCTGCTACCCCCCCTTTGTGGCACCCCTGTGCACAGATCTCAACCCCCATCTTATTTCTCTGTAATGGGAATCTTCATGGACACCTTTTGATTCAGCTCACCTCTTCGATTCTCCATCCGTCAACCACCTGCCTTGGTTTTGAAATGAGCACCCTGCTTTTGTTTTCCGTTTTCTTCATCTTGCACGACAAGTTATTTTGCCTTTCAAACTCTTTGGTTATTGTCACTCTTCTCCTTTATGGATTATCAGTCAAGACGTCTTGACCTTTCGATGTAAGTTTTAAACTTGAATGACTCCACTCATCTTATCGCCATGTTATTTTGGAAGGCCACCCTGCCATTTTTTTCCCACCTTCGACCCCTGGATACTACTTGTGTTCCCAGAACCTCTCATCATTGGTATAACTCAATCTCTTACCCCCTCCCCTTCCCCTGCATTGTTTGCCGGTCTGTAGTAATCAGAGAACAGCTGAATCAAATCAACAGTAGATTTCTATCTTTCTCTGAAAACATCAGTGTTTTGGTTGTGGCCATGTTTATTGCTACAGATCAATAAACAGGAAAGTAGTTAGCAAGAAATCAGAGTGAATCTGTCTGTAAAAGACGATACGCCACCTCTGGCTGTATCGCATAATTGTAAGTCAGCCCCACTAAGGTCCTGTGCCAGTAATTGGGGCGGGGTGGGGCGTGAAATCCTTTTTAGCATGATGCATAGTTCTTGGTGTCCTTTCCTTGTCTCCTTTGGCATGACTATGAAAATCAATTTGATCGTATTGAAAGGAAAGGAGGCAAGGAAGGGAATTTGCCCAGAATTCCTTGATCGTTATGACTGAAAAGCGATGTCCTTAATTGGTCTGTTTCCACCAGAGGCAGCCATCATGAATTCAGCTGAAAGCAAAATCAAAAAGTGCGTGGAATGTGCACCATTTGCAAATGCCATAGTTTGTATCAGTTTGACTTTCCTTGCTACATGAAATGAGAATTATATTTTGAATCTTCTTTATTTTTTTGAACCTTTACAAAGCTGATACTACGATGATATATTGGCCTACTTGCTTCAGACTTTATTCAGCCTTTTCAAACTGGACTTTTATCTCTACTTGCTTTTTATAGCTACTGAAGACTAGCTTTCCAAATTTTCCGTTTTGTTTGTGTTATCATTTTAGATTTTTCCAAAAGTAATACTTAAGTCCCCCTGAATTTCTCTTCTTAAGGTTTGTTGAGAAAGTGTGTCCCCCACTATGTGTAGTGGTTAGTTAGTAAAGTTGTGTGTGTGTGTGTGTGTGTGTGTGTGTGTGTGTGCGCGCGCGTGCGTGCGTGTGCGTGCATGCGTGCGTGCCTGTGTAAAGGAGATGCTGCGCTGTGTGTGGAGACACCTTGTGGACGTCTTAAAGGGGGAGTCTCAGACCCTTTGCTACACTTCCAGCCTTTTGCATACTCTGGGATCTGTCACTGTGAGTAGTTTGTGCTTTGTTTGTGTACATGTTTGCCTGCATGCTGCATATAATCTATTTTATTTAAAGCTACAATCCTGAAATTGTTTGATTTTGTTTAACTTGCTTATATCTCATGGGAATCTATGATAATTGCTCTTTGTGCTCTCAGAAACCGAGAGATCCAGAAGAAATTAAAACGGTCACCAGTGGTATTGTGTCAGAACCTTCTCTATGGCCAAACAAATCAAACGGTTAAATATTTACCCGCTACCTTCCTTCTCCTTCCATATTTGCCTGCTATACTGGGGATGTAAACTGCTGTGCTACATAATTTTTCCTGGCAAAGTCCAGCTCAACAGTAACCATTAAAATGAGCATCTTCAAAGGTTTCCATGATTTGGATAGTCATACGTTAGCCATCATCCTAAATAGACCACAATAGAAAGTATCTAAAAGGACACTGGATTGTATTGAAATCTTCAGGATTGTAAGTTTAAATATATAACAGACAGTCTTGTATGTGTATCCAAGTTTACTCTTAAAGCCTATTCTGTGTCCTCTGTGTGTAGGTGCTGTGCTGTGTGGACAAGCAGGGTATTCTGTCATGGCCCAATCCAAGTCCAGAGACCGTGTTGTTCTTCAGTGGGCGAGTTGAGCCTCCTCACGACAGCCAGGACGACCTAAGGGATGACCTGTCTGTCAATTCCTATTGTCGCATGGAGACTGATGATGACAGGGATGAGGTTAGTATGTAGGATGTTGGGGTGTGTGACTTCAGTCAGATAACCCTGCTTAGGGAATTTTTTTGTTTCTTCTGATTTTTGCCATTCATTTGACTACAGTTTGGTAAAATTGGTGTGTTCTGTTTTGCTGTTCTAAAGCACTCCTGGCTGTCCATTCGTGTGAGTGACATTAAGCTAGACTTGTTGTATCTTTATACAGTGTGACGCTATCAAGCAGAAGTTCAGTATATTGTCAATAAGGTTAAATCTACCTGCACAGATCTAGCTGCCTGCTTTGTATTTTGCTGAGTATTAGTGGGCTTTTAGTGATGTTAACAGTAATGATTTAAATTTTCCAGTAGCCGATAATGGCAATAAAAGCTATTATTTTTTAAAGCTAATTGATTGCAGAGCACCCACTATATGTTTTGTATTATAACGTAATACAAAGCCTCCTCATTGGTCGTTATTCTTTTCCATCAGGTCCAGGAGGCCGAAGCTCTGCTCTGTCTACCAGCAGAGTCTTCTACCCAGCTTGGGGATGGGCCTGAGCCCAGTGAGACATCACATGACACAGCTCGCTCCTCCGAGACACTCAGACCTCAGAGATCTGGCCCACACTCACACACACGCATCAAACACCCCTCAGGTTCCAACGTCAGCTTCAGCCATGACACTGAGGGTGGGGAGGATGACCAGGCTCAGGTAACTCTAGGGTTTCTAGCCTCATCTGAAAAAGTTTTGGGAAATGTCCCGTTCTTGAAAAATTGGAATTGCACAAAGCGTTTGGAAAAGCGTAGATAAATATTTTAGTAGTTTTTGACCCTGCTATCATTCCACATATTGTAATGCTAGAGGAATACTCTCCATCTTGAGAATTATATGGCCTAGTTGACAGTTTTTCCCAGCTAGCAATAGCAGACATCATTTGGGTGTCTTGAAAAGCGCTATATAAATGCAGTGATTGTTATTATCTCATGCACTGGTAAAATTCTCTCATTTAAACTTGAAATTTCCGTTTTTTCCCCCCATTAATAAACAGTTATTTTATCCATCTGGACCATGGAGTGAAGTTGCATAATTCTAACATAAATCTTTGACATGGTTGGAGACACTCTCCACTCTTCGTATACCGCTGCTGAAAAATGTTGACAGGGTTGCACAAATAAGTACATGTTGGAAACAACACCAGCAGGAAAAAAGACTGAAACGTGATGTGCCGATGATGCTGTTGGACAGACAACCTATATTACTGTAGAACAGTGTTGGGATAAATTTTCATGAAGTTTGTAATACATTAGGCTGCCTACGTTAGCTTTGGTCCAAGTATGCCATTGGGAACAGGGAAAGGAACAGTTTTCTGCTGAGCTGATGGTACTCAAGCAACAGTCGCTGCTACGTCTTGTTTTTTGTCCGAGAAAATCAGTTGCAGTGTGTCTGTGATTCACTGCATCCTACATTGAACTATAATCACAGAATCACCATCATCGTCATCACATTTCAGGTAGATAAAATAATGACTTGTTAATGGAGAGAAATCGTGCATTTTAGCTTGAAATTTGGAAACGAAGCTTTGGAACGGGAGATGTGTAGGAATAACATAACTGATTGATTTCAACACCTTGAAAATTTGTCTTTTTAAAGTCAAGTCAAATTTTATTTGTGTAGCCCTAAATCACAATTTAGTTCCAGAGGGCTTTACGACCACATTACATTCTTTGCAATGTAGGACACCCCCTATTCTTAGCCTGTCGAGGAAAAACTCTTTTTCTCTTTCACAGAAAGTTGAATCAGTTCATCTGGACATAACGTTTATTGGGAGAAATGTTTCATCACTCATCTAAGTGACTTCTTCAGTCTCAACTGACTGCAGGTATCCTCACCCTTATAAACAATACAGGTTGCATAACAACCACAACCAACGATCGGTTTCATTTACAAATTGCCGTTACCATTAACCAGAGTTACAATGTTAATGTGTACTATTCACAGAGGATTGGGGACTAGTTGCAATCACAGCATGGCCTGTAGATGGGTGTAGACTGCGGAGTCTTGGCCTGATGAGGTAGCTCTTCTGTGTTGTCCCATCCTCTTTGCCAGTGTCTGTTTGGTTTCCCTGATGTACAAGTCACAGCAATTCTCGTGGCACTTAACAGCATACACTATATTGCTCTGTTTGTGCTGGGGGACCCGATCCTTGGGGTAGACAGATTTCTGGTGCAGCGTGTTTTGGGGTTTGAAAGCAACTGAGACATGGTGTTTGGAAAATACGTGTCTCAACTGTTCCGCCACTCCCGCCACATACATAATCCCCACTGGTTTACACATAGGCAGCTGTTGTCCATCTCTTTTCGATCAGCTGGTGCACTGTTTGGGTGTCTTCCTGGTTTTGACAAATGCCGAGTTAGGATAACCACCCTTAACCAGGGCCTGTTTATTGTGGGATTTCTCCCCTTCCCCGGCCGCTGTGTCAGTGGGGACTTTGTCAGCTCGGTGGTACCGCGTCCTGATGACTCCTAGTTTGTGCTCCAGTGGATGATGAGTCAAATCTTAAGTACTGATCAGTATGTGTTGGTTTATGGTAAACATCAACAATCAAATGTCCCCCATCACCAATTGCAATTTCCCAGTCTAAGAAGGCTAACTTGTCATTTTTCACATCCTCCCTGGTGAACTTGATGTGGTTGTCCACCAAGTTAATGTGGTTGGTGAAATATGGAATGTCCTGAGATTTAATTTTAATCCAGGTGTCGTCCACAAATTTCAGCCAATGGCTAGATGGTATCCCTGGATAGGACATCAGAGCCCTCTTTTCCACTTCCTCCTTAAATAAGTGGGCCACTACAGGTGAAACTGGAGAACCCATAGCACACCCATGGTTCTGCCTATAGTACTGCCCCCTTGATGTGAAGTACATGGACTGAAGATACAGCTTCAGGAGCAGACATACTTGGTCAGTGTTAAGGGTGGTCTTATTGCTAAGGGTGGGTTCATCCTGTAATTTCATACAGATAACCTCCACTGCTTCATCAACGGGAACGCACATGAAGAGAGACGTAATATCATAAGATACCATTGTTTCATCTGCCTCCATAATGATGTCCCTCACCTTATCCACAAAATCAATAGTGGGCTATGACCCCCTTTTCTCTGAATAGTACTGATGGCCATTGTAATTCTAGTTAATGGTGACAGCAATTTGCGTATGAAACCGGCCATTGGTTCAGTTGTTATGCAACTGTGCTGTTTATAAGGGTGGGGATACCTGCAGTCAGTTGAGACTGAAGAAGTCACTTAGATGAGATGAAACGTTTCTCCCAATAAATGTTGTGTCCAGATGAACTAATTAAACTTTCTGTGATTTCCTTACCTTGATTATTTAGCATGCATCAAGACTTTATCTCTTTAAGAAAAAAAGCTTTCTGAACCCAGGTTTAATGTTTCCTGATTAATCTCTTTTTAAAACCATTTCCCTCTCCTTCTCTTCCTTCACCCTCTCATCCTTCACAGGAGCTAGGGATGGGCTGCCCGGAGACAGAGGCGGAAGACTTTGTGTGTGACTACCACCTGGAAATGCTGAGCCTGTCACAGGATCAGCAGAACCCAGTCAGCATCCAGTTTGATGACCTGTCCTGGCAGTGCCACCTGCCCTCCCTTAAACCCCTTGGCCTCAACATTATGCTCAACTTGTGCAATGCCAATGTCACTCAGCAGCTGTGCCGCTTCTCAGACCACTTGTCCAATCTAGCACTGCAGGAGAGCCATGGCTCTGTGCTGCCCGTGCATGTACCTTGGGGGCTTTGTGAACTGTCCAGGCTCATAGGTGAGCATTGAAGCACACGGTTTATCAACAGTATTACTCCAAATGTCAACACGCAAAGATGTGCTCTGTACCCACAGAACATGTACGACTCTGCAAGGCTTGGTTTCAGTTTTTATGCCTATACTGACAAGCCCCCTCATTTCCTTTGTCTCTCTTTGTGTATGATGTGTATCTGTGTTAGGTTTTACCCCTGGTGCAAGGGAGTTGTTCAAACAGGAAAACCATCTGGCTCTGTACCAGCTGCCATCTGCAGAGAAGACGAAAGAGTCTGCCCCCCGTCGCCTGCACCACTTCATCAAACGTCAGCCTCCCATCTCCCACCTCATCTCCTTGTTTGTACGAGACTCCTCCTCCAGTAAGTGTATACCTATCTTTATCTGCCTATCCAATCTAACTTAGTCCTAATTCTGCTGCTGCTTTTCTATCCTCTTGCTCATTAATGTGTTTTACTCTGTCGGCCTCTTAAACCTCTCTGCTATAGATAATGTCCAGATGCTGTCACATGGTTCGGCCGACCTGATTCTAGAGGCCTGCACGGACTTCTGGGACGGAGCTGATATCTACCCCCTCTCAGGGTCAGATAGGTATTACAAAACTTCTCATGCGTTGCACAAATTTCTTAGAACCAGATTTGATTTCAAATAGACTTACAGTTCAGTATCCTTCCAACATTCCACACATTTTAAACTCATTTTATTCCTTTTTGCTTTTTTCCTCTGCTCTTACAGAAAGAAGGTTTTAGACTTCTACCAGCGGGCCTGCCTGTCAGGCTACTGCTTGGCCTTTGCCTACAAGCCCATGCAGGTGTCCCTGTCAAGCCAGCTGAACGGGAAATGTGTGGAGCTGGCTCCAGGTCCCAGCCTCTTCTCGGGTGTAGAGCTGCCTTCCACCACCCCCATCAAACACAGCTCCCGCAGGAACAGCTGGAGCTCTGATGGTAAGATGCAGAGGAGAAATGAGCACTAATATTAAGGGTTATGTCTTGGAGTGGATTTAAAATCTGGAGAATTTCTGAGAAAATATGTTCAGAAGATGTTTAAATCCCGGAGAAGTTTTTCGAAATGTATGTGATTTAAAGAAAAGTGCAAAGCGGGAGTTCAACTCTTCTCCATTCTGGCTCTTCTGGCTATCCAACCCCCTCCCCCCAACCCCTCCAATGGTTACAGAGGGTATAGGTGAGGGTGTGGAGCGTGACGACTGTGTCCAGGCACTGAGCGGTCAGATCTTCATGGGTATGGTTTCATCCCAGTTCCAGGCGCGACTTGACACAGTGCGGCTCATTGATGCACTGGTCACTGCCTGCATCCGCTTTGTCTACTTTTCTATGGAGGACGAGCTTCGCAGCAAGGTGATGGCTTCCTGTCCTGGGGAGGCAGTAGCCAGAGTTTTGAGAGAAACTGATTTTGTTTTGTTTTTTTGTTTGTATGTAAACCAATTGGAGGTATGTTTTTAAAGTAAAATGTATAGTGATCTTTACTTTTACCCATGCAGGTGTTTGCAGAGAAGATGGGTCTGGAGACGGGCTGGAATTGTCACATATGTCTGACTCCTAATGGAGACGGCCCCTGTGAAGGTGCTCCCTCAAGCCCCAGTCAAGGCTCCTTTCATGATGACCTGCATCAAGGTACGATACCTGTGTTTGTATCAAATGATCAGTGTATGATATATTTTTATTAATTTTTCCTTAAGATGACTGTATTTGTATGTGTAGATTCTCAGGATGAGGCAGAAGGTCCTTTGCTTCCAGAAGAGGAGGCCCACTCTGACCTTGCTAGCTTCCAGCCCACAGACAGTGATGTCCCCAGCTTTCTAGAGGACTGCAATAGGGTAAAAAAGGCTTTGTCAATACCAGCACTGTTACTGCACATCTATGTTGAGTCTGAAATGTGCACATATCTGTTTCTTCCTCAATGTCACTGGTACAGGCCACTTTCTTTTTAATTCTTTGTTTTTATTTTGTGAATCTGTCTGTGTAGTGTGTGTGTTTGTGTTACATATATGTGTAGCTATTTAGACATGGAAATATATATCCATGATGTATTTTCGTTTCTGTTTGCTTCCTTGTTCCTTCCCAAGGCCAAACTGCCTCGTGGTATTCACCAGGTCCGTCCTCACTTGAAGAACATTGACAATGTGCCTCTCTTAGTGCCGCTCTTCACTGACTGCACCCCTGACAGTGAGTTTAAATCATTATTTTGCCTGTTATTTAACAATTTTGTGTTCACACTGAGATATGGATTATTAGAAAACCTTAAGAATACCTCATTCCACCCTTTTTTGTACTGCCCATGGCATGATCATAACACAAGATTTTTTTCTTTCATCTGCATTTTTTGACAGATGTGGATTTAACACTAGAACGACCGGGATATCACTCCTACCTAAAATGACCATAGGCGGTCAAAATGACTGCCGGTTTTTAAACTCTAAACTCTGTCAAGATAAATACCCATTGGAGATATTAATGCATTGCATATGTTAGTATGTCTGTTAGGAAATAACTGACCCCAAAATTAACATTTTAACAACTATAATACTATTTTTAAACAATTTAAACTTCAGAGAGACATGGTCGAACTTGAATAGCAAAATTGAAAATATTACCTGAAAAACAAAACGGAAAAAACATATTGCTAATCTAACAAACGTAATAAGGTCTATAAAATGTGAAATGTAAAAAAAGAACTGAAAATAACAATTGAAACAGTCCCAAACAACGACCGGAACTTAAAAACTACTAGAACGACCATTTTGACCGCCCACAGTTTTTAAACTATATTCTGTCAAGATAAATACCCAGTTGAGATATTAATGCATTGCATATGTTAGTATGTCAGTTAAGAAACGACTGACACCAAAATTGAAATTTTAACGACTTTAATACAATTTTCAAACAATTTAAAATCGCTGCTGTCCAATGCCTGTAAATACTGCAACGCCTTGGTGGTGCGTCTGAAATGGCGTCTGTACCCAGACATGTTGGCAATAATCAGAAATCAAGTTTCGACTATTGCTCTGCACTGGAGAATGCTAGTGTGTTTCTAGGACAGAGCAATGAACTTCACGAAGGAAATGATGCGATCAATACACGTCCTAAATAGTGACATGATGCGCACGATGACACGCAAATTACGCGCTGTCATTTTGACCGCTCATGGTCATTTTAGGTAGATCTTATCATAACTTTTTTTGTGCAGTTGATCTAAAACTCTTTTTAATACAATATATGCAATTTTAGGAGCATTCATGGAGCGGCAGGTCTGTATCTTTTTTTTCCCACCAAGTTATTAAACTTTGAAAATTCAAAACCGCCAAATTGACGGCCTTGGTCATTCTAGTGTTAATAATTGAAGCCCAAAAGGAACCATAATGTTCAACCGGTCAATCTGTTTTATGCAAAGACTCCGTTCCCAGTACGTGATATATTATGTGCTTGGAAGTAAGCTGTCATTGATCATCCCAGATACATAGTGATGTGTGTTCTCTTTGAAGTAATACATATACATATTGATGTGTGTGTCAACAGCAATGTGTGAGATGATGAAAATCATGCAGGAGAACAGGGAGGTTACATGTTGTCTTGGGAGCTCGGCCAATTTCCGCAACAGTCGCCTGTTTTTACAGAGTGACCTCAGGTACCCGCCTTTCTGGCAGCCGCTCTCATTTTTCATATTTACATGTATAAATGACACGACTGATTCAGCCAATCATATGATAAAAAAGCAGGAATTATATGTGTGAAAAAATTTCATTGTGTCTATATACATTGGTATGTTTAAACCCTCTTGCCTACCCTCCACAGTATTGCCCTGGACCCTCTTTACCCGTCTCGGTGTTCATGGGAGACATTTGGCTATGCTACTGGTGGAGCATTTAATGGAGAGTCAGAGGGTCTGTCTCCTTTGAGGCTGTCTGGACAGCTCAATACTCTGGGCTGCTCTGTCACATTTCATCAAGGGGAGAGCGTTAGCATGGTTAAACTCATAGAACAGGTTAGGAGCAAATACACATAAACAAACTCGTAAAGTTTAATAAGCAACATCAGCCAATTGAGTTTTCTTCATATTAATTGTAGGCACGTCACACAACCTATGGCATCCGCAAGTGCTTCCTTTTCCTTCTGCAGTGTCAGCTTAGTTTGGTCATCATCCAGGTAAAAGAAATAGATACTGGTTTAATAGTTTCAGAAATGCCAATGAAATTTGATATTTTTCATTAGAATATGTCTTTCTTTTTTCCCCCCAGTTCTTAGCCTGTCTAGCCCAGCTCCCTCCTCCCATGAATACTACTGACATCCTCTGGCTGTCCTGCTTCAGCTGTCCATTGCTAAGGTACATCTGCATGCATACAAGCAAATGCACACACACACACACACACACACACACACACACACACACACACACACACACACACACACACACACACACACACACACACACACACACATTCTCTCTCTCTCTCTCTCTCTCTCTCTCTCTCTCTCTCACACACGCTCACACACATTTTTATCTGCTGACCCCTAACATAATAGGGAATTTAATAATACTACCACTGTTGGCTATGTGAGTAGGTTCTGCTAACCATGTCTATGTAATGTGTTTATAGTGTGTCATTTTTAGGGAAGCCCCCAGATAGCTCAGTCATGACAGTTGCCACAGGGAAGAACCTAGATGCTATTCCTAAAAAGGTAGGTTAATGTACAATTCTACCTGCAAAGCCAGCCTTAAGTTATAGTTTGGCTACTTGCACGTGCGCGTGCGCGCACACACACACACACACACACACACACATATATACATATATATATATGTGTGTGTGTGTGTGTGTGTATAGTGAGTCAAGTAAATTCTTTATGAGACAGTACAAGCCTGTTTCATGCAAAAAAAAAATCATAAAGAATTTACTTGACTCACTGGATTATTTTGCTTCTTATTTGTTGAGCACTTTCCCTACCATTGAATGTTTCTTTTAACAAAGTTATATATATATATATATGTATATATATACACACACACATATATATATATACATACATATACATACATATATATATATATAATAACTTCATTAAATGAAACCCTCAGTCAATGGTATGGAAAGTGCTTAACAAACAAGGAGCAAAATAATCCAGTGATTCAGCAAATCACTGGATTATGTGTGTGTGTGTGTGTGTGTGTGTGTGTGTGTGTGTGTGTGTGTGTGTGTGTGTGTGTGTGTGGCTTTATCGACAGTTGATGATTGCTTATGGCATGAAACAGGCTTGTACTGTCTCAAAGAATTTACTTGACTCACTAGATTATTTTGCTTCTAATTTGTTGAGCACTTTCCCTACCATTGAGTGTTTCTTTTAACAAAGTTATATAATGTGGATCAACCTGTACCATAAACATATTCTGGCAATTTAAACATTCTATAAGAATCATTAGCTAAGATATGATATGCCTAAGATTTTATCATTATTTTCTCTTTGACCAGACCCAGAACTACTTCCTGGGCTGTTTTCTGTTGAAATTTGGCCTGACGGTGTGTGCCTACCTCCTTGGCTTCGGCTTTACATTACAAGAGATCTGCCTCAGAATCAACTCTGAAAACACCAGCGTCAACTTGACTCACATACTCTCAGCTAGGTAGGAACAGCCATTGCCCTTGCCTTTGGGTAATATGCAAATGGAAAGGAATATTTAATTGAATATATGCACACTTCACTGGTAATCTCATAAAACAGATAGTCATGGGCAAAGTGACTGGTTTTATGAATTAATTTTACTCCTGTATAACGTTTGTTTGTGAATGCAGCTCATCAGAGAATGCCCCTCATTGGTTCATTGAGTTGTCAAATAGTCTCCTGCTTGCTCAGAAGGTTATGGCGGCATTCTTGGCCTTGCACACAGGTATGAACCCAACTGTGTAGCACAAACAATTTTAAATTGTTTTTTAAGGAACCCTTTTTATTATTCATTCCTTTCCTCTGTTTGTCAATTTGCATCATTTCCCCAGTTGTTATCTCCCTGAGCTATGTGCACCGCTCTCAGCCTCTTTGGAGAAAGAGTCCCTTCAGCAACACCTGGTGGTGCCTCACAGTTCCTGTGGTGTAAGCAATCTTTACCTCTTTGTATTGCCATTCTAGCGCTTTAACTTCCTCCTCTTTTCTTTATCTCTCTTGACTACTCTTTTCCTTTCTGTCTCTTGTTGTATTGTAAGTCTCTCCAAGCACATTGACCAATTCCATGCTATACTCAGTTTTGTTTTATCTGTATTAATAACTAGGTTCCATATGATTTCACTACTTTCTGTCCCACAGTTTGCTTGGCCAAGTGGTCCAGGCGACTGTTGACTATCAGCTATGGCGTGACAGGAGTAGCGCCCAGAAATTTTTCCTGAGGGACATACCCCTAACGGCTTGGCTGCTAGTCTCACTGTCTCCATTGCTGGTGGTGCTGGTCAACGAGCTGGTTAAGCTGCATGAGATTCGGTACGAACCTTGGTAGAAATGTAGATGAAGGGTCAGTGAGGGGTGAGCAAATATGTATTCAGAGCATTCCAGTAGGCAAGGAAAAGCATTCCCTCAGTATGCATTACATAGCTACATGATTAGAGGAGAGGACGAGCAATAGCAGGATTCCATATTCCATGCTAAACATAAAAAACATGCTCTTCAATGGGATAAGAAAGATAGGGGGGATATTTGCAGGCAGCAGTTGGGAGGATGGGAGAAAGTGAAGTTGGTAAGAAACAGTTTAAGGTTGCAGGGGAAACAAATAGGACAAGAAGTGGGATTAGAGGATTATTTTAAAATAAAATCAGTCTCTTTTATTTCTTCTGTAGAGGAATGTGCAGTGAAAATGGAAAAAATGCAGTTAACTGTCATAAAATTCAGTAAGTGTAGTGACCATATCTTGATTGTATGGTATGATTTGTCTTTTCTCTGTTGTAGAGTGCGGGTTCGCTACCAGAAGAGACAGAAGCTACAGTTTGAGACAAAGCTGGGAATGAACTCTCCATTCTGATTGGTTCCAAGGAACTCAGAGGTGTATCAGTACTAGGAGCCAATCAACCTTCTGGTAAAAAGAGTGATATGGGAGAGTGCAAATACTCAAGCACTTTCGCTAACACTCGCTACCCTTTGCCTTGTTTCAAGGATACTTGACCTACTTCAGCCCAGAACCACTGTAACTGTAAGCTGGAACAGATACCAACCAAATTGCATTGCTTGGGCTTAATAATGCAATTATTTAAGATTCTTAATTTCTGTTTTATTGAAATTATTGGTATTTTATCAGGGACATTTAAAGGGGAAAAAGGAAAATTCCAAAGTATATTAATTTCTCTTTTCCTCTGATAGAAAAGAGCCAAATGGTAATTTTTATTATATAGTTTTAGGTTGTTTTAAAGGCATCAAGAATGTTTTTGAAGAGGTTACACTCTCATACTCACTTTTATTCTTCCCTTGTGAGGGTTTGTCACCCGAGACAAACACTTGTGCATGGTCCTTCTCATCCTGTGCTTTGCAGCTGTTTGTCCTCAAGAATCCACAGAATGCATTTGACTGGCTGCCTAACTTAACAGGATTTAGTTTTAACTTCATCTTTGATTCCTTTTTGATCTGTCTCATTCTTAATGTCATCAGTCACAAGAGCAGCCCTCAAGTACCAGATATAAGTGGATGTCAGTGCATCTTTACTATCAGAACTATTTAGTCTGAAAGACATTTGCATTGCTTGGAGTTTGTAATAGTGTCTTAAAGTTTGGTGTTGGCTTGCGAAGCCTATAATAAGTCACCTGCAGGAAAGGACATAGAAGTCTACCTCTTGTGATTCAGGACAGATTGAAGAAAATGTTACAAAGAAGCATTCATAAACTGGCTTTCTGAAGGCTGCTCTGCAGGTGTGCCCTGTGCCACATTATAACTGTAATCTTCACTTAGTTAGCTTGGAAGAGAACTTCTTTAAATAGACTACTTTAGAACAAATGTTCTTTGTTCTCACTCACATACCCAAACATAAGAGCTAAGCATGGGCAGTGCTCCTGTAAGGCAGTTGTGCTTAATCTTTTTGAGTTGTGACCACCCAGAAGAATTGGGTTGGTGTTTGTGACCCCCCCCCACCCCCCCATAGCATTGGGACATTTAACTCACAACACCTGATGCAAACACATTGATCGCTCATACATAAACTGTCTGCCTGAGACTGTTCAGGCTGTAATATAACACATGAACGCTACCAAACTCACACAGGAAGACCATTGCTTTGCCCACAGACAGAACAACTAATTTGATTTTGGCTTTAATTAGTGTTTTTAGAGTTAATGAAACAACAGCACCTCATATGCACAGACACCCTCAATAAAATATATCCTAAGGCAAATTATATCACTGGTACAGGCAACGTAATGTAAAAACCATTCCCCCATGTAAAATATGTTATTTTATTTATTTTTCCACAATCATCTGGCAACCCCCGGAAATTATCTCGTGATCCCCCTGGGGATCCTGAGCCCCCTAGGTTGAGAACCAATGCTGTAAGGCAATAAGAACTAAAGATTAATTAAAATTTTCTGTGAATTATATATATTTTAAGAATGTCCTGGTTTGCCTCATTAACCCATGCATCATGTGAAAGAATTCCTGTAACTGGTTGTACAACAAGCAATGAACAAATAGCAAGGTTCACTGTGTAAATATCCTAGAATACCAGTCTTCTGAAAGCTGCTCCATATCATTCAGCTGCCTTCTGTACACTTATTTAATTACTTGACAGTGAAAACCTGTAGGGTAGAGATAGACAGGCACTTACAATACTGTTCAGCTTTTGGATATCAGCAAATTGGAAGTAAGCAAATGTATAACTGAAGAGAATTCTTCCAGAAAGCAGTTTTTCCCCTACTCTCACATTTCCTCCTGACCAGCATATTCCAGAGATTAAAATTCAACTATGTTTTTTCTTTTCTTTTCGGAAACGTATCTCAAATTATTATCCCCTCTAGTCTGTGGATTTCTGTCAAGTTTAATTACCATGTGTTGTGTATCTAGGCCTATTTATTTGTATGGTAACTATGTCCTAGCAACAGCTGACAACTGTCATTGGTGTCTTCTGTCAAACCTCTTTGTTTTGGTTCCATCTTTGTAATGATTGTGCTCTTTTGTATGAATGGGCTTATGTTGTCATTCGCAACACACTAGTGTAGAATTTAACTACCTTGTGCTTTGATGTCCTTCAGCCATCTGCATGAACACTGAACATTTGAGGTTATCACTTATAGTGTGGTCTGATCTGAAGACTGAACTGAACAGAACTGTCTGGGGTTTATTTTGGTAATTGCCTGTACATTTGTACCTATCATAGTCATCTTTACAGTTTGATGCTCGTGCAAACACATATTTGACTTGGGGTCTGCATGGATAAATTGAAGGAAAAGTCAATGTTATGGAAAAGCACCAATTTGTAATCCTGAGGCATCCAAGGCACTGAAACTGTATAGATCACTTTTGGATGGACCCATGGTTTGCAAGTTAACTGGTGCCTCAAGCAAAGCTAGTGAAGATGTTTTCTATTATTTATTTATTTTTGCCCTGTTTCAGACACCATTTAATTCTGTCATTAACATTGTCTGTACTTGCATGAATAAGACATGGTGGTTGTTCAGTCTTGAATAGATGATGATGATATTTATAATTTTACTGTTTCATTTGTTCACTACATAATGTGAATTGAATTCAGTCAAGCATGGACTGCAGATGTTGCTTGTGTTTTCTCACCACTGTGGGAATGCCTGACTCAGCCCGCTGTTACAACCCGTGGGAATGATGGTAGGAATTTTAATTACATATTCATGCATTATGCTCTGCATAACCAAGGTATCAGTTGAGTTTGGGAAGTAATGGAATTCGATTGTCCACGAGAAACATAAATGTATATTTTGTATTTTTTTAAATGTCTATATGGGGTTATTTCAACTTTATTGGCAAATTTTGTTTGTGTATTACGTTAAGATAATAAATATGACTTTTTTATTTACACGAATTGTGGTGGTCTTTCGCTGTGGAAATGTCCGCCTGTGGTTTTAATACAAAAACATTGGGCTCTCCATATTTGGGCCCAGTTTGGCGAATCGCCTGTCTTCTTCGCCGCTCAGATTATTTTTGACCCGATTGGGTAAAACAATGGGTGCGTGTAGGTTCCGAGCCAATCACATTAGGCGGAATGCTGGACGTCGCACGGGTGATGAGAGACCGCAAGATTAAATAGCCACAGCCGATGCTACTGGTGATGTGCCGAAGGTGCTCGAAACTTCAGCAGTCTGAGAAGCGAATCATTTGTAAGTGTTATCTTTCGTTTTCCATCGTTGGCTTTTACAGCTCCTCACGGGAATCAAATCACGATAATATTCAAAGATTGTGCTAACTGAATGTGTAGCCTTCGTAAGCTAGTTGTCTTGTAAACAGTAGCTAGCGTATGTTAGCCGGCGTCAGGTACTTGCGGTAGAGCAAGGTTATTGACGTTACACTCGTACCCACCATATGTCTTGTCGATACAAGTGCACAGCAATGAGTCATGCAGGCGCGGAACTATCGCAAGTTGCGGTGTACATTATGACTTGGCTGACACTAATGTAAGTTATCGTTTTGTGCCATTCAACTCAACCAAACAGGCAATTGGAGTCATTCAACGTTACTTGCAGTATTTCAAAAGACTGCGGCTGGCTAGATGATTGACTGCAGGGGACCTGTATCTTGTGCACCGTGCAAAGTGGAGCAATCTGATCGGTCTTTTGTATAAAGAGCGAATTTAATCATTGGCGTAGATCTAGAATCAGCCAGAGGAGATATCGTTGTTTAATCTTAGAAGGTCGTTAACTCTATCGAGACATTGCCTGCACTGGATTGTGGGTACGTACCATACGCAGGTCTAAGACGGATCATGTTGACATTCCCTCTCCTCAACACATTTTCCTGAATACGTCAAAACACATTGTAACTGTGCAGGTTTCTCTGTCAGTTTTCTGAAACTTGACCAATTTCTCCTGTCTGGCAGTATTCTTGAACGTGGATTAAAACCGAGAAGATTTGGGTTGTTTTGTTATGGGTTTTCCCAAGATGGATGTAGGAGTGTCAAAGGCCCACGTGTTTCTCAACCACAGCCCCAGGGCCCTCCTATCCCAGTGAGACGCACATCTGCATGATGGTGTTGTCAATTTTCTATCTAGCCCTGAAGAGACAGAATTCACCTCACTGTTGGCTCATCTCCAGTACAATTACAGTAGTAGAATGTTAAACAACGTTTATTTTAAGAATTTGATGGAAGTTGTGTGTTACATCTTCTTGCAGGAGCCCTTGAATTGCTTTCATTCTTTAATTGAATGCTGGAGGTAGCTCAACATGACTATTTATAGATACAGTTGGTGTATAGCCACAGATGAGGGATGAGGCATGGAGGAAAACAAACCATATCTGTCAGAGACATGGTTTGTTTACAGATGGAGTAGAGTAATAAAGAGTAATAAAAACAAGAACATTCCAGATCATGTTTGCCAGATATTTGATGAGAAAATGTGTCTGTGAACTATATGAAGCTTTTGATACATGCTTAGACGACTGCATCTACTGGCCATTCTAGATTTAATCCCTTACTGCTTTAAACCAAGAATTTTTTGTAATTAACCCACAGACGACAATGCAGAAATACATTGATTCACAAGTGTTCCATTAACTGTAAATCAATTCTTTCCACGATGATCTACAAATTCTTTCAATTAATGTTTAATAAATGTATTGTCATTTCAAAAAACTTCCAATCAGGTTTCACAAATGCATCCACATTTACAAATGCATGCTTTTATTGCCGCTTAAAGCACATTTTTAAAGCTTGAGGAACTTCAAATGAACAATGTAAAATTAATATTTCATTCTGTTTATGAACTTGTCCATTTTGTCCCATGGTTGCCATCTAGAGAGAGATTTGTTGAAATGAAGCTATTCTTTTTTCTGATGGCTATGAGGACAGAATCGGTGGATGGGCTGTACTGAACTCATGTTCTTATATGTGTGTTATAAGAGCCCTTCCCTGTGTTGCATTTAAATGGACAATATGTGAGTTTATCTACTTAATTCAATAAAAATAACATCCATAGGAATTGTATAAATGTGCTAATGTAAAAAAAATCCCATTTTCTTTTATGTTCTAGAAAATTTGACAGCCCTACAAAATCTGTTATGTTGTGGTCTGAATTCAGACAACAGCAGGTTCAATGTGAAGATGTACACCTTAGCAGCAAATTAAATTTGGATAGATCCAAACTCATCTCATCTGCAGCTGCTTTTCCAAGATTGGGTCACGGAGGCAGCAAGCTAAGTAGGGCGCGCCAGATTTCCCTCTCCCCAGCACTGCCTCCAGCTCCTCCTGGGGGATCCCAAGGCGTTCCCAGGCCAGATTGGACATGTAGTCCCTCCAGCGAGTTCTGGGTCTACCCCAGGGTCTCCTCCCAGTTGACCGTGCCTGGTAGACCTCCTAAGGAGGGTGCCCAGGAGGCGTCCTAATCCGATGCCCGAACCATCTCAACTGGCTCCTTTCAATGCAAAGGAGCAGCGGCTCTACTCCAAGCTCCCTCCAGATGGCCGAACTCCTCACCTTATCTCTAAGGCTGAGCCCAGACACCCTACGGAGGAAGCTCATTTCAGCCTCTTGTATCCACGATCCCACCCTTTCGGTCATTACCCAAAGCTCATGACCATAGGTGAGGATTGGAACGAAGATTGACTGGTATTTGAGAGCTTTGCCTTCCGACTCAGCTCCTTCTTTGCCACAACGGTCCGGTACAACGTCCGCATTACTGCTGATGCTGCACCAATCCGCCTGTCAATCTCCCTCTCCATCCTACCCTCACTCGTGAACAAGACCCCAAGATACTTGAACTCCTTCACTTGAGGCAACAACTCATCCCCAACTCGGAGGGAGTAAGCCACCATTTTCCGGTAGAGAACCATGGCCTCAGACTTGGAGGTGCTGACTCATTCAGCTATTGCACACTCAGCTGCAAACCGCCCCAGTGCGCGCTGGAGGTCGCGTTCTGACGAAGCCAACAAAACCACATCATCTGCGAAGCACAGAGATGCAATTCTGAGGTTCCCAAAATGGACACACTCCTCACCTTGGCTGCGCCTTGAGATCCTGTCCATGAATATCACAAACAGAATTGGAGACGAGGGACAACCTTGGTGGAGTCCGACACCCACGGAAAACATGTTTGACTTTGTGCCAAGAATGCGGACACAGCTCTCACTTTGGTTATACAAGGACCGGATGGCTTGTAGCAACTGTCCCGGTACCCCATACTCCCGCAGTACCCCCCACAGAGTGCCCCAGGGTACATGGTTGTAAGCCTTCTCCAAGTCCACAAAACACATGTAGACTGGCTGGTCAAACTCCCATGCCCCCCTCAGCACTTCCGTAAGGGTAAAGAGTTGGTCCGTTGTTCCACAGCCAGAACGGAATCTGTATTGTTCCTCCTGGATCTGAGGTTCGACAATTGGTTGGAGCCTCCTTTCGAGCCCCCCAGAGTAGACTTTCCAAGGGAGGCTGAGCAATGTCATGCCCCAATAATTGGAGCACACCCTCCGGTCCCCCTTTTTGAATATGCGAACCACCACCCCAGTCTGCCACTCCACAGGTACTGTCTCCGACCTCCATGCGACACTGAAGAGGCGTGTCAACCAAGACAGCCCAACAATGTCCAGAATCTTCAGCATCTCAGGGCGAATCTAATCCACACCCGGCGCCTTGCCACCAAGGAGCTTTTTAACTACCTCAGAGACCTCTGCCAGGGATATGGGTGGGGCTTCCCCTGAGTCTTCAGACTCTACCTCCTCCACTCCTCCACTGAGGACATGTTAGTCGGGTTCAGGAGCTCCTCAAAGTGTTCTTTGCACTACTCAACAACATCCCCAGTCCGGGTCAACGGTTCCCCTCCCTGGCTGAACACAGCCTGAGTCAAGCCCTGCTTCCCCTTCCTGAGTCACCGGATGGTTTGCCAGAACTTCCTTGAGGCCAACCGAAAGCCCTCCTCCATAGCCTCGCCGAACTCCTCCCACACCTGACGTTTTGCTTTTGCGACCACCGAAGTGGCAGCCCTTCTGGCCTCTCGGTACCTGTCCGCTGCTTCAGGAGACCCCTGGGCCAACCAAGTCCAAAAGGCCTCCTTCTTCAGCCTGACAGCTTCCCTCACCACCGGTGTCCACCAGCGGGTTCTTGGGTTGCCTCCTCGACCGGCACCGATGACCTTTTGACCACAGCTCCTGCCTGCCACATCTACAATAGAGACTTTGAACATGGCCCACTCAGACTCCATGTCCCCAGCCTCCCTTGGGATACACGAGAACTTCTTCCGGAGGTGGGAGTTGATGACCTCACAGACAGGGGCCTTCGACAGACGTTCCCAGTTCACCCTCACTACACGTTTGAGTTTGCCTGGTCTGTCAGGCTAGATCCAAACTAAGAAATATAATTATCTGCTAAGCTATATGTTAAATGTGGGGCCTGCTGTTGTGGTTGGATTTAGACCACAACAAAATAGATGGATAAAATTTTTACTGGAAAAAGCAATACTTTAATTAGCATATTTTTGTGATTACCATGGATGTTATTTTATATTTAAATTCTTTAAGTAGTTAAACTTACTATATATACTTTTTTTGATTGTATTGATTTCTCACCATTATCATTATTTGTAACAATTTTTTTTGAATATTTTATTTTTCATTTTCAAACCCATTTTAACCACCATAGAACAAAAAAACACAACCCCCCCCCCATCCCCTACCCTTCCTATAAACGGAGGATGGGAGAGAGAAAAAAAATGTCAGCGCATAGAGTAAAATACAGAGACACTGCACTAACACACTGTTATATCCTTTAAAGAGGCCTCCTGGCTAACCAGAAATGATCACATCCCTATGGTAGCATCAGTGATGTGCCTATGAGGCGAGGCTGCCAAAGTTTCAGAAAGGTGTTGTATCCTTTTCTAAGACTATATGTGATCATTTCAAGAGAAATGCAGCTGTTCATTTCTGAACGTCATCTATCAATGAGGAAAGGCGAATCAGATTTCCATGTCACTGTTATGCATTTCCTGGCCACGCATAAAGTGATTTCCATAAATTTAATTTGGGAATGGGTTGAGGATCGACTGACACTTGTGAAATTCCCCAGTAAGCAAAGCTCAGGATCTAATTGGAAGGTAAACTCCTGTGATCTTGGTCAAGGTGTCACAGAAGTCGTACCAAAAGGACCTCACCTTTGTACAAAGCTGAGTACAGTGAAAGAAGGAGCTGACCTCTATACCACATCTGAAGTACATTTCTGACAGTTCAGGTTTGGCTTTATGTAGTTTCTGCGTGGTGAGGCACAGTTGATGGAGGAAATTTCAATGAATTAGTCTGTACCTGGCATTAATGGTACCTGACAAACTGCCTTGACATAAAGCTGACCAGAGTTGTTCATCAATTGCTATGTTCAGATCTGATTCCCATCTTGCTCTAGATTTGTGCAGACCTGGCTTTAGGCCCTTATTCAGCACTAAGGAATACATTTTAGAAATAAATGTATATACATTTCCCTCATGAAGCAGTTTCTCCACATCAGTAAGTACAGTTAAAGTCATTCCATGGCCCAGGTTTGTTCTTAACAGAGAGGTTAGATCCTAACAGAGGATAGCAGAAGACAAGTCATATTTCCTATTCAATTGTTCAAAGGACATGAGAAGTCCTTTTTCGTAGCAGTCTTCCAAATGCTGGATCTCTTAATGGGGCCAAGTCTCGAGTCATTGGTATGAGTTCATTTTGTCTCAGAGGTGTTTTTTGTGACAGTCCCATTTTCAGTCCAAGACTTCTGTGAGTCTCACACCATATTTTAATCAAATGCTTTAAAATAAGATTGTCTGTCCTGTTGGATATAATTTTGGAGTTCCACTTATAAATAAAATCACTGGATATCTTTTCTTTCAGGATGTGCAATCCAATTTGTATCAAGGAGGGGACAGTTGTCCTCAAAAAAGGATGAAATAAATCGGATTTGAGCTGCCAAATAATAATTTTTAAAGCTGGGTAATCGAAGGCCCCCTAATCTATAATCCCATGTTAATTTTTCTGTAGATATCCTGGGCACTTTACAATTACAAAAATTGTCTAACGTGTTTGTTGAGGATTTTAAAGAAAGTTTTGGGTAGTGGAATGGGCAAGGACTGGAAAAGATACTGTAACCTTGGTAAAATATTAATTTTCACACAGTTAACTCTGCCAATTAGAGTAAAGGGTAAACTCATCCACCTGTGTAGATATCTCCAATTCTACTTAGCAATGGGAGGTAATTAAGTTTGTACGAATGTTTAAGGTCATTATCTACAGTTATTCCAAGATATTTTATACCATTCAGAAGCCACTTGAATGGGCTTGTTTGCTCATACTCAAGTGTAATCAAAATTCATTAGTGGAATTTCACTTTTTTCCTAGTTCACCTTATATCCTGGAATAACACCATAAGCATTTAATAGTCTTAATTTGATGAGTGAGTTACCAGGGTCTGTTCTGTACAAAATAATGTCATCTGCCAGGATATTAATTTAATCATTTGTTTGCTCTACTTTGAAGCCCTTTATATCAGGATCCTGTAATTGCTTCGGCTAAGGGCTCAATAGCCAAGACAAAGAGTCCTGGAGACAAAGGGTTAACCCTGTCGACCCTGTCTACTGAAGGGAAACGCTGTCAAGATCTGTCTGTTAGTGGTAATCTTGGCCTGGGGTTCATGATAAAGGGTTTTTACTCAATAAACAACTGGCCAAGCCCAAACTTGGCCAATACTTTAAATAAATACGACCACTCCAGCCTATCAAAGGCCTATTCAGCATCTAGCTATACTAGGTCCAGTTTTAGATTTTGTGAGTTGGATAATATTAAAGAGCCTACATAAATTGTTAGCTGACGAGCGTGGTCTGGATTTATTAATTGTGGCAAATATTGGCCAGGTCTGTTAGCTAGGGCCTTAGAGATCAATTTATAGTCTGGATTTAATAATGAAATAGGCCGAAATGAAGAGCACTTTAATGGGTCTCTTATTTTATTTTTTTGTGACTCGCAGTGATTATGGCAGTAGAGAGTGATTTGAGGAGAGTTTTAGATGCTAAGTATATTACATCCATGATGAGGGGGATGAGTAGATCCTTAAATTCTCTGTAAAATTCAGGGGGAAACCATCTTCCCCTGATAATTTATTAGATTTTAACAAGCCCAGGGTTTTTTTTCCCCCCAATTTCTTTCTGTATGAAGGGAAGATCAAGATTCATTTGGTCTTGGGCAATTCAATGGTGGAAAGAAATTCATCAATTTTTGTCAGGTCTTCTGGAGATTCCGATGTATATAAATTTGTATAAAACTGTTTAAATGTGTCATTAATTTCTATTGGATTATATGAGACTGAACCCATTTTAGTTTAAATAGCATTAATGGTTCTTGAGCTTTCCTCTTTTCTCAGTTGCCAGGACAACAGTTTGTGTGCCTTCTCTCCCAGTTCATAATATCTGTGTTTATTTCTTAAAATTGCTTTTTCAATTCTATAAGTATGTACTATATTATATTTGAACTTTTTGTTTACCAGTGATTGGTGTAATTCCTTGGACCCAGACTGTTGGAACTCCTCTTCCGATTTCAAAATGTCTGCCTCCAGATCTTCTATTTCTTCTGGGAATATCTTTTTAATACCTTTGTATAGGAGATTTTTTTGGCCCCTTAAATAAGCTTTTAGCGTGTCCCATAATCTAAAGCTATTGGGAGAAGAGGCACAGTTTGTCTCACAGAAAAGCTCTACCTGTCCCTAATAAAGTTGCAGAAATCTGGTTTTTGAAGAAGGGTAGGGTTCAAACACCATCTATATGAATTAGTTTTGTTTGTTTTGTTTTTTTTTTGCATCAAGATAGACAGGGTCAAAGGTGAATGATCCAACACGGTTCTGGATAAGTATTCAGATTCTAATGTTCTATAAATTAGCTGCCTTGATAACAGAAAAAGGTCAATCCTAGTATGAGAGTTATGGGGGCAGGAACAGAAGAAGTAGTCCCTGGTTTGAGGGTGCATTTGTCTCCACACATCTATCAAATTAAGATCTTTCATAAATGCCAAGGTACTTTTGGCCACTTTGTTTTGGATACTGTTGAGGTTGACTTATCCAGAATAGGATTCGAGCAAAAATTAAAGTCACCTCCTATGAGTATATTTTGTTGTCTTCCTAATACCTTGAGAAAGATACCACGAAGGATTCATCAGAAGGCCTCTTTAAAGGATATAACACTGTGTTAGTGCAGTGTCTCTGTATTTCACTCTTTGCGCTGACAACACCCCCCCCCCCCCCCGGCTTCCGTTTTTCTGGTTCAGTTGGGTTTATATAGAAAGGGTAGGGAACTGGGGTTTCTTTGAAGTCTGAAAATGAAAAATAAAATATTTTAAAAAAGTGTTAAGTTCCTGTGTGATATCAACTAAGAAAGCTAAATACATGAGCTATTTGGGATTATCAAGCTCAGGAACATGTAGCCTGCCTTCTTTCATGAATTCTCTGCCTCCCTCAATTCAAAACCCTTTTCGGACACTGCCCCTGTTCAACCAGCACACTTCTGTGAAGTACAACACATCTCCATATGTTGCATCCATTTCCTCCAGAAACGCACAGAACTGACGGTGTTGTAAACCTCTTGATCTGATGTAATTAATGCATTTCACCATAACAGTCATAACAATGTAAAATTTCAAGCATTTGCTAGAGTGCCTGCTGGTGAATGATGCAGTGTATTGCAATTGTGGGATCTATATTCTCTTCTTCCAGCTTTCTTTGAATCAGTGCTACAAGCCCATTTTTTTCTCCCCGTCATTGACAGGGGTGATTCCAGCCAATTTATTCCAGGGTTGACCAATACCCTCAATTGCATTGCACAGCACCTGAAATATAACTTTGGCTAGTCTTTCCCTGCATTGGATATAAAGTTAGCAGTTCTTTTGTTTACTCAAAATGGTCATTGGTATCCCTTACAAACATAGCGAGCTGAGCATTGTAATTTACATCTGTGTTTTCATCAAGTGCCAAGAATGGTACGTGAAATTGTTTGCTTTAGTGCACAACTGTCTGTCTCAACTGAC
Source organism: Lampris incognitus (assembly GCF_029633865.1). NCBI lineage: Eukaryota > Metazoa > Chordata > Actinopteri > Lampriformes > Lampridae > Lampris > Lampris incognitus. The sequence continues at coordinate 16,097,674 of NC_079227.1, forward strand.
AACTGACTGATCCATTCTGCCATTGTATTTGGGCTGAGTCAGACATTTCCGAATAAAGATGCATTCTGTGGGCAAACAATATTTGTTACCTGCAGCATGCAGTCTCTCAGAAACTAGCCCTCCGTAAATGGCTTGCCAGCCTTCACTATTGCCTCGCTTACAACATAGCTAGCTTCGACAACTACCTTACAATCTTTTTTGGTTTTGTGAAAAAGGTTCTGCTGACAGGACAGACCTTTTTGAAAGTGTGCTGCCTTTCTTTCCCTCTCCTCCCCTTTGAACCTGATCATACACCTTTGCATGTTTAGTTGTGTAATGTCGCTTCAGATTAAAATCCTTAAGGATGGCAACTTTTTCCTTGCAAATTAGACAGATCACGGACGCATTAAATTCAATGAAGAAGTAGTCGCATGTCCATTTCTCCTGGAACTGTCGGTGCTCATGGTCAACTTTTCTTTTGGCTTTTGAAAGTGATATTTTTTTCAAAATATCTGCAAGCATACTGGAGTTTAAGTATCTCAGGGTCTTGTTCACAAGTGAGGGTAGGATGGAGTGGGATTGGTGCAGCATCAGCAGTAATGCAGACGTTGTACCAGACTGTTGTGGTGAAGAGGGAGCTGAGCCGGAAGGCAAAGCTCTCAATTTACCAGTCAATCTCCGTTCCAACCCTCACCTATGGTCATGAGCTTTGGGTAGTGACTGAGAGTGTGAGATCACAGATACAAGCGGCTGAAATGAGTTTCCTCTGTAGGGTGTCTGGGCTCTGCCTTAGGCTAAGGAACTCGGATATCCGGAGGGAGCTTGGAGTATAGCCGCTGCGCCTTTGCGTTGAAAGGAGCCAGTTGAGGTGGTTTGGGCATCTGATTAGGATGCCTCCTGGGCGCCTTCCTTTGGAGGTTTTCCTGGCATGTCCAACTGGGAGGAGATCACTGGGTAGATCCAGAACTTGCTTGAGGGACTACATGTCCAATTTGGCCTGGAAACATCTTCAGATCCCCCAGGAGGAGCGGGAGGGTGTTGCCGGGGGAGAGGGATGTTTGGAGTGCCCTACTACCACAACCCGAACCTGGAGAAGCAGCTGATGATGAGATGATCTGCAAGCAGTGACAACAATTTACGTCAGCAAGCTCTCGTGAGATATTTCGCAGAGGGCTAGCATACTGGGTTTATTTACTCGCGTTGCCTGGCGACAGTGCGTGTGCCTGTATGTGTGTGAGAGAGAGAGGGGGAGCTGCAAAACTGACACTAGTCTACGTCAACTGGCCTTGTAACAAAAAAACAACAACAAAACACGAAAGTAGTGTGCAAAATGGATACACGGTCCGAATCTCTTAATAAGTCTAAAATGTAGCACGGGCCACACAAAACTGCCTTGCGGGCTGGATGTGACCCGTGGGCTGGTAGTTTTATACCCCTGGTCTATGCATTGTATTTACTCAGTGGGTCCATATTGCCACCTACTGGCATTCAATTCAATTCAAAAACTTTATTGCAGACTCAAGGTCCATAACAGACAAAGAAAAATGGGTAAAAGACAAACCCTAGACAATACACAGTAAATACAATAAAATAACAAATGGAACAAATCAGTGTCTTATAAGAAGGCAGCTATACCAGTGAGAATTCTTACAGAATTCTCACAATGTATTTCGGCACCCCACAAATTCTCTCCATTATCAACTGCTCAGTCTGCTGGTTTGTTCCCATCCAGTTTAAACACACAATAGTCCAACCTCTCCTGAAGAAGCTTACTCTCGACCCTCTTGTTTTAAGCAATTTTAGGCCAATTTCAAATCTACCTTTTTTTTAATCTAAAATCTTAGAAAAGTCTGTTGCTCATCAACTAATCACACATATGAATAACTAATATTTTCGAGCAATTTCAATCAGGATTTTGTACCCACCACAGCACCGAAACAGCTCTCATTAAAGTTACCAATGACTTATTTCTCACTGCTGACTCTGGTGCTTGCTCAGTTTTAATTCTGCTTGACCTGAGTTCTGCTTTTGATATGGTCGACCATGACATCCATTTAAATTGCCTGGAAAACTATGTTGGCATTAAGGATACTGCTCTTGCATGGTTCTAGTCCTACCTATCTGACAGCTCGTTCTCTGATATAATAGGAGAATTCTCTTCATCTCCAGCCCCCCTTGCATGTGGTGTCCCCCATGGGTCAATTCTTGGTCCATTATTATTTCTATTTACATGATCCCCCTGGGGGCAGCACAGTGGCGCAGTGGTTAGCACGGTTGCCTCACAGCAAGAAGGGTCCTGGATTTGAGCCCCGGGGTAGTCCAACCTTGGGGGTCGTCCCGGTTTGTCCTCTGTGCGGAGTTTGCGTGTTCTTCTCATGTCTGCGTGGGTTTCCTCTGGGGGCTCTGGTTTCCTCTCACAGTCCAAAGACATGTAGGTCAGGTGAATCGGCCATACTATACTGTCCCTAGATATGAGTGTGTGTGTGTGTGTGTATGTCAGCCCTGTGTGATGGCCTGGCAGCGTGTCCAGAGTGTCTCCCCACCTGCTGCCCAATGACTGCTGGGATAGGCTCCAGTATCCCCGCGACCCTGAGAGCAGGATAAGTGGTTTGGATAATGGATGGATGGATGGATGGATGCTCTCCTTGGGTCAGATTATCTGTCATCATAATATTAATTTTCACTGTTATGCGGACGACACCCAGCTTTATGTCCTGCTTACTGGTAATGACACACACAATCTTTCTCGTGTTATGGCGTGTCTCTCTGATATTAAGTGCTGGATGTCACAAAACTTCTCTGGCTTTATGAGGCCAAATACAAGGTCCTTCTATTTGGTCCCCCCTAAACTAACTGGCAACCTGGAAGAGAGTCTAGGGAGCCTGTCCTCCAATGTTAAGCACTCTGTGCACAATTTGGATGTATTTTTTGACTCCAGGCTCTGTTTTGTCACACAAATCACCAAGGTAGTACAGTCTTGCTTTCTCCAAATTAGGAATATTGCAAAAGTTAAAAACTTTCTATCTCAAATGGACCTTGAAAAAGTCATCCATCTGATCACGTCTGGATTATTGTAACTCCCTATATTCAGGACTCGGTCAAAAGTCCATCTATTGCCTCCAGCTCGTCCAAACCTCAGTTGCCAGACTGTTAACAAATTCCAAGAGACATGAACAAATCACTCCTATTCTTGCAATGCTTCACTGACTACCTGTTAGGTATACGATTGATTTTAAACTTTTTAAAGCCCTACATGGCCTCGCTCCTACATATATCACTGATTTGCTCATACCCTACGGGCCTGGTCACTGCCTGCACTCCTCAGGCAGGTCCTCTTTAACTGTTCCCTCAGTCAGGCTCGTTACTAAAGATGACTGGGCATTTTCTGTAAGAGCCCCACAGCTGTGGAACTCCCTACCTGAGGAAATCAGACTAGCAAACTCACTACCTTCTTTTAGTAGTAGTATTAGTAGTAGTAGTAATTCTTTATATTCTTATATTTTTCTTTCAGCACCTTCTTTTAATTGTTTTTATCAGATTTCTTGTTTTATCGGCTCTAATTCTCTTCGTTCTAATTATGCTCTTGTGACTTTATCCTTACCGTGTTTTACCTTGTTCTGTGGAGCGGCTCAGGCATTATGTCCTATATTTTTATTGTATTTTTTTGTTTGTTTATTTTATCTTAACCTATGTGCATTATTTTATCCTGTTGTGTAAGGCACCTTTTAATGCTGTTCGGAAAGGTGCGGTAAAAATAAAGTTTATTATTATTATTATCATTATTAGATTGTGGTACATTTTGTTGTCTGTGGGTTATATTAAAAAAAAAAGGCTTGCATACAAATTTTGCCTAGTCTTCATGTCTGGCAATATATAGTAATTGAAATTTAGTTTGTGATCTTTTTTTTTTGTGCTGCAAATGCCACACAACAACTTTCTGGCATATTTTGCTATTGAAACAACCTAAAATAAACCTCGTAACTATACTGTGGCAATCTCTGTCAAATGTGCTTTGCTTCCTCCCTTGGGAGTAACAGAGCGTAGGGAATGTCTTACCAACTGTATCTATGGTGTGTGCAGTAGCTTCTAGTTCATAAGCTTTAGCAGCCCCATTAAGACTCATGCAATGGCAGTGTGGCTTAATGCTTCAAAACTGAGTCATAGCTTTGTGTGTATGTGAGAATAAACTAAATGTCTTATCATTTAGGGGACTGTTGTGTATGCGTATGCCTATGCACTTCTTTGTGTGCTAATCATCAGCATTTTGCCAGGTGATGTGGTCTGATGCAGTGAGTATCTTCATCATAACAATCAGTTGTATTGGATTTGGCCCGGATATTACTTTTATTTTTATTTTATTTTATTTTTACATTTTTTTCATGCAGCATGACTTGTGTAACTGCCCAACCAGCCAGAAACACTAACTACTAGCCCATACCAGAGGGTATGTGATATAGTTTGAATTCAGTTTCACAAACATATGCATTTTTAATGCGATAATGGAGCTGTATCTCAAGTCATGTGTAATTTAAGGATAATTGAGATGGCCAAGACCATACGGCAAACTCTACCAGTTGTAACAGGGTTTTGACATTTTTTGTTTAGGTGGAGTCTTCCACTAGGTGCTTGGCGTGTCATGGATGCAGTGAAGGAGGGTCACAAGAGCACCTTCAGCTCAGGAAAGATGGTGGCCCTTGCTGCAGGCCTCTCAGTTGGGGCCACAGTAGGCTATATAGTCTACCGCCATATGAGTAGCACCAGCAGCTGTGAGTCTGAACCTGAGCGTTTACTACATATTAGGAAAACCTGAAAATTATACACAAGAAATTTGTCAGATTAAAGGTTAACATTTTGTTTGCATTATCGTCTGAATTAAGTGGGTCTAATCAAAGTAGTTTGTTTTGCCCTTAACAGCTAATCCACCCAACATTGAGGAGTTGAGGCTGACAATACCCCTAGAAATTTATAGGAACATCTCCAGATACCAGGCCACATTTCTGGATATGGTAAGTACTGCCATTCGATTGCCACAGTAGGATTAAACTAGAAATAGTAGAAGTGGTTCAGATTTAAAAAAATTCTCTGTTTGTCAACAACAGAGATATTTGCTGCCTTTATTGTCCCATATTTATTTAGATGTTAGAATTTACATTCTTTCCAAAGGAATTGAATCAAGCGCAACTGGACTTGGTATATATCCGTGAAGACGTTTCGCCTCTCATCCAAGAGGCTTCCTCAGTTCATGTCTTTCTGACTAGACCAAGCTAGTCTGGTCTAGCCAGAAAGGCACGAACTGAGGAAGCCTCTTGGATGAGAGGCGAAACGTCTTCACGGATATATACCAAGTCCAGTTGCACTTGATTCAATTCCTTTGGATAACCATGACCTGGATGAATGAGAACATTCATAGACAATTTACCTTCTACTGATCCCCTGCTGTCTCTCTTACCTCTCCCTCTCATTGTCTCCTTTTTCAGGTGACCCAGAAGTCTGGAGCTCACGTCAGGTTGTTACCAGAGTCAGGAGAGCTGGGCTCCCAGACTACTGTGTGTTTTCTGCTGCACGGCTCCCCTGAGCAGGTACTGCTGGCCAGGTGTGTGCTGGAGAACCTGGCTAAAGACTGTGAGCCAACAACTGAGATCTTGGAAGTTCCTCAGACTGCTTTTGGACAGATCATAGGTAGCATAAACAAAGTTTATGAAGAATTGCATTTAGTTTCTTAGGATTTTTTTGCTATGCATATTTTTCTCTGATTTGTTCTTCCTACAAGTGATGTCATGTCATTTTGCAGTATTCAACTAATAAAACTTGCTCAGTGTTAGATTCGATTTCACCTCTGTGTTAACTGCTGTGGCACTATTTACTCCCTGTTCTAAACTGTTTAAGTGTGTGGTTGTGTGGATACATGTCTTTTGCAGGCCGTGGAGGAGAGACTGTGAAACTGATCACCAGGATCACTGGGGCCAGAGTGATGTGTCCCAAAGAGAGGGCACAGGGTCTTGAGGCAAAGGGCAATGTGACAATTATAGGAACACGTCAGGGAGTCAGACAGGCCAAGGTGAGGTGGAGACACATACTTGTAGATTAACACAGAAAAATGTTCTCTTGCACTGACCACTGCAGTTGGGCATATTGGATCATTTTGCCATTCAAATGCGTGTGATTGATTTGTAATTCTGAATGATTGACAGTTGTGTTTATTCTCAGGAGATGATTTTGGAGAAGGTCAGAGAGGATATGATAGTGAGAATGAAAATCTCCCAATCCTCTGCCCTTCGCCACAAACGACGATCCCAGGACCATGAAGGTCAAAAGGTAGAGGTCATGGAAATTAAGCCAACACTCGGTCTGAACAACAACAGTCCTTTTGCTCTGAAAGTAGTGGAAAAGGGGCTTGTGGAAGCTAATGGGACCATAGAGGAACCAGGAACATTTTGCAGTGATGGCCAAGAGCTCAAAGTCCTCAACCCAGAGCACAAGGAAGATGAAAATGAGGAGGAGGAGGAGGAAGAAGAGGAGAGTGACCTTATTTCACCAGACTCCCTCTCTGAGGTGTCAAAGTTTGAGAGTGAGTCAATGTTCTTATGTACAGTATCATGGAAGTCCATTATTGACTGAAACGTGCCACTGACGTTCATATTTCCTCAAATTTCTCTCTATCTTAATTCGGAAAAGTTCCCAGCCCAGACCTGAGCTTCCAACCTGATGAGCATCTGGAGGTTTATGTTTCAGCCTCTGAAAACCCAAACCACTTCTGGATCCAGATTCTGGGGGTTCGCTCTCTCCAGCTAGACAAGCTAACTGAGGAGATGAGCCGCTTCTACAGCAATGGCACCCTGACTGTAAGGAGAACTCCAGCATATTTTGTACATTCTGTCATGGGAAACACGTTAAAGAAATGCTAAGAATTTTGCAAAAGGTCAATGCCCGCCAACTCAGGATCCTCCCATTGCATGCTCTAATTGCCATGGTCTTCCTCATATTGTCATTTAAAAAAAAAAAAAAAAGTCTTTAAGATGTATGGTATAAACCGTAATTTTCTCATCCAGGAGCACAAGGTAGAGACCATTGTGGTTGGGGATATTGTGGCTGCCCCATACTGTGACCACGGCACATGGAACCGGGCCAGGGTTTTAGGGGTCTTAGGCTCAGGCCTGGTGGACCTTTACTATGTGGATTTTGGGGACAACGGGGAGCTGTCTAGAGACAGTCTCCGTACTATGAGGTAGGGTTTCTCAGGATTTGAGAGGTTAAGAAAATGCTTTAGTCATTCGCATTAGAAAATAATGTACTTTTGGTCACCAGTTTTCTTGCCTGAATTAATGCAACTCAGACATTTTACTGTATTTTTCAGGAGTGACTTTCTCAGTTTACCATTCCAGGCCATTGAGTGTAGCTTGGCAGGAGTAAAATCAGCAGGTAAAGTTTATGTCAAATTGACTTTTAAATAAGATTCAGGAATGTGTTCGCCAAATACTAAGATATCTAGATGTTTTTGTTATGTTTACCAGGAGAAACATGGTCAGAGGCAGCCCTGGATGAATTTGAAAGGATGACTTATTGCGCTGAATGGAGACCCCTGCTGGCCAAACTGTGTAGCTACTCTCACTCTGAGGTCTCTTCCTGGCCCAGTGTCAAGCTCTATGACAACCTTGACGGCAAGGTGTGCTTTCTGGATCCATCTAATTAATAAAAACTATTGTTGACATATTTTGTGTGTCACAGATTGGTCTGACTCTGTCTCTTTTTGTTTTGTGGCTGCACATCCTATTCGATCTAATGTTACTGTAGGCATTGGACCTCGGTGAGGAGTTGATACGTCTTGGCCATGCTGTGAGCTGCCATGATATGGAGAATGAGAGGGGTGCAGGAGAGGACCATGGCTGTATTCAGAAGATACTGGTGAGTGACCGTAAAAGTTGTTTACCACCTCATCTGCACTGATGGTAACTACAGCAAAAGAAGGCAGTGCATCAGTAGCATACTCAGTGTTTCTACCAAATAAATGAAGAGACAGACAGCATTGTTTCAAATCCCATTGCTGGCAGACTGCATCCCTTGTGAAAATGTGTGTAGATCCACAAAGTGCTCGTAATACATGTCCTTTTTTTCTTCCTTCTGCAGGATGACGTAATGGGAACATCATCAGAGCTAAGTCTGTCCTGTGTCAGCTTATCAGGTGGGTTCAACACAAACATCTGAATCTATGCGACTCATGAAGAATCAAACAAATGTTCTATCTGTCCATTTATCAAACAAACATGCAAGGGTTCACTCCACAGAAATTGTCATGTGGGTAATTTTTTGGATTAGTTTGGGAAATTGTATCCTAGAGGAGCTCCTGAGCACACATAAATTATCCCCACCCTTATAAACAATACAGAGGTGTAACGACCAAAAACAACGACTGGTTTCATATGCAAATGGACATGACCATTAACTAGAGTTACAATGGCCATGTGTACTATTCACAGAGGACTGGGGAATAGTTGTAACCACAGCATTGTAAGATCTTACAATGCTCTGATTACTCTGATTACATCTGTGATCTGAGCCCCCCCCCCCACACACACACACACACACAGTTCAGGGATGGTTGTTCCCTCTTCACATAGATGGCCTCTTTGACTCCCCGTTCAAACCAGCATTCCTCCCTATATCAAGGATGTGCACATCCTCATCCCTGAAAACTCTTTCAAGGATGAGGATGTGCCACTGGCCTGTAGATGGGTGTAGACTGTGGAGTCCAAAACGTTCAACAAAAAATAAGTGAATGCTTTGTGAATTTTCTGTGAAATAAGTGAATTTTAATTATTTTATTAGTGACCATTGTATGTGCAGGATAATCCATCATCCCTTACGTACTTGCTCTTTTGGTCTTAACAGAGGTACTGTTCAACTGTTGTTCAAGAGTCACACTAATTTACATGTGATTGAATGTAGGGTGGGTTGGAGTAGGCAACACATATTTTTATTGCGTACCTAAATAAGTAAACAATCATGCAGAACTCAACAATTTGACAAGAGACTGGCATTTGCCTCCTGAAAATAAAACTACCATAAGAACTAGGAGCCAAGTTAACAATGATGAGTTCAAATAAAGGATCGTATCCATAAAAGGGCAGATACGCCTCAGCAGTTCTTGGATTTTTGACTGCTGGTACTGTCTTCTCCTTTTGGATGAAGTGTGGTTTAACCATTGTTTAGGTAAATCACACTTTTCTATGAACGATGTACTCCCTAATGTGCAAAATGCCATTAGCGGGCTTCTTCCTGAGTATGTCAGGTTTTTCTATGACTCACAGGAACAAACAACAGTGAAGTAGGGCTTTTTCAGCCTTGCCCTGGACACTGAAGGGTCGTCGAGATAGGAAGGACTGATATCTGTTGGAGTACTGGGAGTAACATGCCATTATTCAACCCCTAATCCTCTGATTCCCCCAGGGTGGCACTGCAAGCGCCAGCAAGTCTTTTGAACTGCAGTGAACAATGAAGAATACAATGAGGAATATTTTTCCCAATTCATGTTTTAAAACCTGAACAATTGAAGTTATTCTGATTGCTGATATTGTTGAATGTCTTTTAAATTGTGTCTTTATAATTTATGTCTTATAATTCAGAAGTGGCATCAATCTCAGGAAGTGTTGATGATATCTTAAATGATGAGCTCCTCCAAGACCAAAGAAGTTGATCCTCAAGGTATTAAATTTTCCTATGAGAATTTGAGAATTTGTGAAGGGGTTAACCATGAACTAATTTGTGTTAACTATCTTGAGTATTTCAAGACAAAATGTTGTGCATAATGTCAAGTAGACGTTTAGGTCTCCTCAGTTTACTGTAATGACCACCCACTTTTCTACTTAACTCAGATGGGCAGAAGGGGACACTTCCTTACCAATCATAAAGCCAACCACTTGAATCCTCGACAAGAAGCCTTACTTGAAAAGCATGCAGCGGACACTTCTTTGTTTTAAATGTTACTCAACTGTGAGAAGTTTTTAGTTCGTGTTTTTCCTTTCAAACTACTTTTTTTTATTATGCCTGATGCTGCTTTGCATTTATTTATTTTTACTGTTGTGTTTGACTACTGAGAGGCAAGGAGAGGAACAAAAACTAGAATTCCATTATTTTGGTTTTCTTAAAGCACTGTGATGAGTCACAGAAACCAGAGGGCGACTGTGTCTTTACAATGGTTGGTTCTCGTTTGCTTTAGCCTTATTCTGTTTTTTTTGTGTGAATAAAGATAGCAAACCCTCTTAACAATAAGCTTCAGATGTTATTTATGTATAAAATAAAGATATACCATTGCATGTGTTTTTTTTGGATTTCATTTGCTAAATGTTGCATATTGCCTATTAGACAACATAGGCATATATATTAGATAATTGAAAGATTGTTGATTTATCTCTGGGGTGTAATGAATTGCACTAAAATAAAGGATTTATTTTATTTCGTAATTGTAGTGAATTCTCCATTTTGAAACACTGCATTTATTGATGGAACCTAGGATAATTCCTGAAAGGACATAAGGCCATCTTACCATATATTGTAGAAATTAAAATGAAATATGTCCAAGTAAGTTAAGGCAATCAAGAATAGTGTCTTAATTTCAGCACACGGGTGTTTTGTTAAATCGAAAGTTTGATAGAGAAAAACAAACTACCCACTGATTTCTGAACTGGAAGCAAATAAACATTAAAGGGGGGAAGTCATTCATTCATTTTCATCTCGGAGGAATGTCCAATGTTTTGTTTTCTGCCTCAGTCTGTGACCCCTATTCTGGACTGACCAATCACGTAAAAGTAGGTTACACCGACGCATGCGCAGAAGTATCGGAGTAATTGTTGATATCCCACTTGGTAGTATTAATTTGTTGACTTTGGTATTTTAAAGCCAAAATAGCCCCGATTAAGGGGTTTTACTTGTATCATCTCGCCCAGTTAAAAAAAACGTAATCCATATGAAGGGCTAATGGAGGATACAAGAGATTTGGTGAGTAAACGTATAAAATATTAGCTCCGTGAAGTTGCGATCATGGAGAATTTGCTTAGGCTAGCGTTCCTCCTTTGTTGTTACCCGTTTGCAGTAGCTAGCTAGGAGTTTAGCCAAATAACGTTGGCAACATTGAGGGGTTAGTAAAATTTCAATGACCCTAAGATATAGCAAGACCACACATGTTTTCGCAATTTTGTGCTTTTGCTTGCCTGTTAATGATTTGGAAGATCTTACTTTGTTGTTCTGACTAGAACTGGAAAAACAGGTTTCCGCTAGCTAGCTAGCTATGCTAACGTTAGCTAACGGAGCTAGAGCTAAGGAGAAGAGGCCGCCTCTGTCTTCTGTTAAGTTACGACTGCAAGCTCTATTTGAAGGTATCTCTAATTGATTGTAGAAATTAATGTATGATTAATGCAATTACTCCGGTCTAGACTGTAGCTTTCTACGTTGAAGGCAGTAGAATAATTGGCATTGGAACTGTACTTGCGAGGATACCCCCTTGATTAACGTGCTGCATGAGCAGTCAGCTGTTTGTACGTCGATGCCCAGATGAGGAAATGGCTATTCAGAGCCAGCCACAATACTATAAACTGTGAAGATGGTCCCATCGAATCATTGCTCCCGAACCTTTAAATCTGAGGGGAATTGCTCCTCTGATACCTAGTGTGACATAGGTTTCAATTCAGCTAACACTATGCGCTGGCCTTGTATTACATTTCCTAGATGTGCTGAAATCTAAGCATCACCCAACTTTCCAAGATTGGTGGATGGTATCTTGAGTCACCTTTTTTTCTCCACTGAAGAAGTTGCATAAGAGGACGGTATTTTTTTTTTACCCTAACCATCCGTTTAAGACTTAATCGTTTTCTTGTTTTCTTATTTTGTAAAGGCTGAACGCACCTCACGTTCAGAGCGCAAGCGGAGAGACTCTTTCGGGATGTTTGATTGCTACAGCTGCAGCGAGGAGTCCACCAGCAGCTCCAGCTCGGAGGATAGCGAAGATGAAGTTGTGCCTTCCATCCCCGCAAGCTTGCCCATCATCAAGAACAATGGACAGGTCTACACTTACCCTGATGGCAAGGCTGGGATGGGTCAGTACACGGATGGCATTGCCTTGGCACTTCCTTGGTGTACTTTGCACAATGTGATATAGATTTAGAGATTTGATGTTGTGAAAGGGCCGTACGTTTGCCGGCACATTAAAATCAACTCTTTGTGTAACTGGATCTGTGTGTGTGTGTGTGTGTGTGTGTGTGTGTGTGTGTGTGTGTGTGTGTGTGTGTGTGTGTGTGTGTGTGTGTGTGTGTGTGTGTGTTGTTTTTTTTTTTTAAATTTGGTCCCTATTTTTACAGCCACCTGTGAGATGTGTGGAATGGTTGGAGTACGAGATGCTTTCTACTCTAAAACCAAACGCTTCTGCAGTGTGTCCTGTTCCAGGAGTTATTCCTCAAATTCTAAAAAAGCGAGCATCTTGGCAAGACTCCAGGTGATTCTTTGATTTCATTTGCAATTTGTTTTCATATAGGATCTCACTATTAGGACTCTGCTGTACAGGAGAAAGGGAGGCAAGGTGGATGTGTTTTTTTATAGCCTCGTGAAACAAAGTGACGTGACATGTAGGTTTTCAAAACATAGACTATAGAAATGGCTCCTTTTAAGTGAGCTTTAACAAATGTTATTCAAAAACTTTTGAAATGCATATTAGTTATTAAAGTACTTATAGAATATTTTGTCAGATTTAGTTCAATACATTTCTGTAATTTTTAAATGTTGTTACGACAGTCCAGCTACAATCCATTCAATAAATAAGAAATGACCAAAAGACAAATGAAAAGTATTTAAATTAAAACATAGCAAGAAAATTGAATCAATTCATTTGGACAAAAATTACATAAAACATAGAAAGAAAATTGAATCAATTCATCTGGACAAAAAGTTTATTGAGAGAAATGTTTCATCACTGATCGAATCCAAAGGAGTTCAATCAAGTGCAACTGGACTTGGTATATATCCGTGAAGACGTTTCACCTCTCATCCAAGAGGCTTCCTCACATCGGAACACAAAGAGCCATGGACATCTATAGCTCTGACAACGTCTCCAAAGAGGATAAATTCTGAGTCTCATCACCAGCCAGTCAGACTAGCTTGGTCTAGTCAGAAAGGCATGAACTGAGGAAGCCTCTTGGATGAGAGGCAAAACGTCGTCACGGATATATACCAAGTCCAGTTGCACTTGATTCAACTCCTTTGGATAACCATGACCTGGATGAATGAGAACATTCACAGACATCACTCATCGAAGTATCCCCACCCTTATAAACAATACAGTGGCGTAACGACTGAAAACGATCGGTTTCATATGCAAATTGCTGTTAGCATTAACTAGAATTTCAATGGCAATGTGAACTATTCACAGAGGATTGGGAAAGGTTGCAAACGTAGCATTGTAAGATGGGTGACTGATGTACTCTTAGCCCCCCCACCCGGTTCAGGGATTGTCATTCCCTCTTTACATAGACGGCCTCTTTGACACCCTGTTTAAACCAGCATTCCTCCTTATCAAGGATGTGCACATCCTCATCCTTGAAACAGTGGCCACTGGCCTATAGATACTAAGTGTAGACTGCGGAGTCCTGGCCTAATGCGTTAGCAGTTCTATATTAACTAAATCATTGATTTCCTTACTTACATTATTGAGCATGCATAAAGACGTAAATCTAAATCAGTTGATGGGAACAGCTTCTGCATCTTTACCTCGATAACTTAATGGTGTTGACATTTAAAAAAAGGATATAACAAAATTAATCATACATACATAATCCAAACCGCTTATCCTGCTCTCAGGGCTGCGGGGATGCTGGAGCCTATCCCAGCAGTCATTGGGCAGCAGGCAGAGAGACACCCTGGCCAGGCCGCCAGGCCATCACAAATTATTGATATTTTTTTGGGCTCATCTTACGAGGGTTTTGTCTTGCAAGGCTAGGGCTCACCAGCTTTACTTTCAAAAACCTAATATATACCCAATTAACCAGTTTCTAGACCTGAACCTCATGTAAACACATTATTTCCTCATTGAGACTACCATAGTCTTTCACATTGACTGATCACATCATTACATTTTACTTCCTCTTTCACTTGTTACGATATCCTGTAATCAGTGGTAGATTGATTTTGATCACATTTTGTTTCAAATTCTATGTGGGATTGCGCCTCTGCTGTGATTCCTCTTAATCTGGACCTGTGTGACTGCTCTTTCTATACAGTATACTGTTTTCTGTAAAATAATGAGAAACGCATTAATTGTATTAGATTATAAAAGATCGTTTTTTAAAAAAGGGTGCTGAAAAGAAATCGTTTCTTGGCTAATTATTCTACCTACAAGTGATCACATGTTGGCAAAATAAACTTTTTGGTTTTTTATTTTAGTGAAAGATGTGGTTATATTACTTAAGAATAATTTTTGTATATAGTCACTCCAAAAGGTCAATCATGTGGTTACCTGAAGAAATTGTCAACTTCTATCACAACTTCTTAACACTTTCATATACAAATTTCACTAAATTTGTTTCTGTGCCAAATCCTGGCCCATTTGTGCCAGAGTGCACACAGAAGAAAGTGATTTCCTCACCTGTCTTATTTAAGGCTATTTCTCTGGTTCCGCTTTGTGGTGTAGTCAGTTGTTACATGATGATCATCTTTCAAAATAGCCTGTGAATTTTTTTTTTTGCTGAATGCCATTTGTGGAAAAAGTCTTAGACACAAAAATATCAGGACCATTTTTTTCATGTCACATAATAATGTATTATTCCCAATGTGTTAGTTATGTAATGTAGTGTTTATTTCTCTTGATGATTTTGCAAATTTTTATGGTAGTTTTCCTTGTTACATTCAACATGGACAGTTTTATCAACAAACACTTCAATACCTTAACACAAATATCTTTTGTACGTGCCCTGTATTGTTTATTAAAAGAAGAGAGACTTAAGGGAATTATTGTATCATATATATTGATAATAATTGGATAAGTTAAGTATGCAATGAAAAATTCAGAAAATTGGTAAATTATTTACCCATATGCCAGTATCTAATATTGATGACTTCTTTCCTATTTTCAGGGAAAACCACCAACGAAAAAGGCAAAAGTCCTTCAAAAACAGCCTCTCATTGCAAAGTTGGCAGCTTATGCCCAGTACCAAGCAAGTCAGCAGAACCAGGCCAAATCAAAAGCCGGTATGTTATAAGATAATGTTGATTTTAATGATGTATCCAGAGCAGTGGTTTTACATTGAAAGATACCCTCACTCTCCTTCTTATATATATATTTTTTTAAATCTCCTCCAGTGGCCCCTGTTGAAAGCTTTGACTGGGGTCGATACATCTGTAGCCATAACACAGTTGGAGCGCCAGTCAGCTGTTTCAAGCATGTGCGTGAAAAAGGAATTTATTAATTCACTCGCTCAGTTATTAATTCTTACCTGGCTTTATTTGATGAATAATTATTTGCACTTGAAACTTTAAACTGACACTTCTGTGCTGCAGGCCCCTATGGGTACATGCTGGGGAGACATCGAAGAGGGAGTGAGGGTTGAAGTCCTCAACTCTGACACCAACCTGTCCACGAAAGTCTACTGGATAGCAGGAATCATCAAACTAGCAGGCAATACTACTGCTCTTACTTGAAGTATTGATTGATATCATTTTCTTTTATTGTTGTTTTTTTTCTTCTATTGATTGTTGAGCATATGCAGTATTTGTTCTTGCCAGTTATCTGTAGGTATTCTTTGCATTTCTATAGGAAGTCATTGAAACATGTTGCAGGGTTCAACATAACCGATGGCCCGGGGCCAGAAAAAGTTTATGCAGGGCAAGTTGATTGGCCAGTCACTGGCCCATCCGGGCTAGTGCCTGGCAATCAGAGTAATGGGTAGGTCCCTTTAAATCTTTCCCGCCCTAGTGTCATTCATTCATCATACTCATACTCAGAAAAGAATGTCCACGAAAGAAACATATGAGACTAAGAAAAGAAAGAGGGGCTTTCTACTTTTTTGGAAGCAACAATTCTCCTGGGTGGAAAACAATGACTGTGGTATGTTTTGTACAGTTTGCCAGCGATTCCCTGCAAAGGGCGATTGAGAGGGTTTGTTTTTTTTTGAAGGGAATGGCAATTATTGAAAACATGCTCTCCACGTGCATTACAAAAGTAGAAACCACGAGCAATGTATGCTCGCCAAGCAGATGGCTGACAACCCGTCATCAGGCCCACTTAAAATCTGAATAAGACACGTGAATACTTAGTCACCAGAGGATGGAGAAGCTTGTTAACAGCCTACCACACCGTAGAGTGAGCAGCCCTTCACTGCTTATGAAAAGATGGTCGCTCTTCTAAAGGAGAACAGAGTGGACACAGAATCCCAATATATCGCTAATATGGCATGTCAAAGACACACAAACAAATGTTATAAAAATAATGTTAAAATGTTATAAAAATTAATCAGTTGTGTATAAGAATCAGTTTTATTTTACTTGACACATTATATGTGGAAAAATGAGATGTATAGTATTTTATACAATGACTAAATCACCCAAATTATGGAAAAAAAGAGTTATTTTCATTTTTTGGTTGCCGGGCCATTGAAAATATACATAGGGCCAGTAAAACTGATCTACTGGCCACATGGGCCTGTGGGGAAAAAAATGTTACGTTGGACACTATGTTGTGAATAGCCTTTGAATTGTTGCTGTTGCAATCTTGTTCCCCAGGGTTCAAGGCCCTCCTGCGGTATGAGGGCTTTGACAACGACTCCAGCAAGGATTTCTGGTGTAATCTCTGCATCCCAGAAGTTCATCCAGTGGGATGGTGTGCTTCTAGCGGCAAGCCCCTTGTACCTCCAAAAAGTGAGCCCCATTTCAGTCCATCAATTCATCATTGCCTTGGCTTAAAGAATGTGTGTAAATTCTTTGTGTTCATAGATGTTAGTTGGTCAGTCTAATTATTAATTATGTGGTCTCCTTTATAGCCATACAGCATAAATACTCTAACTGGAAAGCCTTTCTTGTGAAGCGTCTCACTGGAGCTAAAACACTGCCCCCTGACTTCACTGCCAAGGTGAGACACAGCTGACCATGATTTAGCAATACTGTTTCAGGGAGCAAGAATATGCGAGTTGTTTTAAAGCTGCAGTTTTGGAAAATATTTTTTCTATACCCCTTAGGTGCACGAGAACTTGCAGTTCCCCTTTAAAAAGCTGATGCGGGTGGAGGTAGTGGACAAGAATCACCTGTGCCGGACACGGGTGGCCCTGGTGGAGCAGGTAATTGGTGGACGACTCAGACTGGTTTACGAGGAGAGCCAGGATGGTTCCGATGACTTCTGGTGCCACATGTACAGCCCCCTCATTCACAACATCGGCTGGTCACGCAGCATCGGTCACCGCTTCAAACGATCTGGTTGGTTTTGATGTAGGGTAGGAGTGAAAGTTGAATCAGTTCATCTGGATACAGCGTTTATTGAGAGAGAAACATTTCATCACTCATCTAATGCCCCTTTTCCACTACATAGTACCGGCTCGACTCGACTTTTTCGTTTTCCACTACTGAAAAGTACCGGCATTTTGATAACTGTTGCCACTTTTTTGGTACCACCTTTGACGAGGTTCCAAAAAAACTGGAGCGGGTACCAAAATCAATGCAGACCAGCTACACTGTGTGGGTACTGTTATGGTAATGGAAAACGACACTCTGCGAGTTGAGTTAAGCCGGTACCATGCAGTGGAAAAGGGGCATAAGTGACCTCTTCAGTCTCAACTGACCACAGGTATCCCCACCCTTATAAACAATACAGTGGTATAATGTCCCAAAACAATGATTGGTTTCATATGCAAATGACTGTGACCATTAACTACAGTTTCAATGGCCATGTGTACTATTCACAGAGGATTTGGGAATGTTTGCAATCACAGCATTGTAAGATGGCAACAGATGTTCTTTTAGGCCCCACCGATACAGCAGCCGGGGAAGGGGAGAATTCCCATGTTAAACAGGCCCTGGTTAAGTGTGGTTATCCTAAATGGACGTTTGTCAAAGCCAGGAACGCCCAAACAGTGCAACAGCCGATAGAAGAGAGAAGGACAACAGTTGCCCAAGTGTAAACCAGTGGTAATTCCGTATGTGGCGGGAGTGTTGGAACAGCACACAGCATATTTTCCAAACACCGCGTCTCGGTTGCTTTCAAACCCTAAAACACACTGCGCCAGAAATTGGTCCACCCGACGGATCTGTTCGCCCGGCACAAACAGAGCAATATAGTGTACGCTGTTAAGTGACAGGAGGATTGCCATGACTTGTACATTGCGGAAACCAAACAGACACTGGCCAAGAAGATGGCACAACACAGAAGAACTAACATGTCAGGCCAGGACTCCGCAGTCTACACTCATCTCCAGGCTAGTGGCCGCTTTTTCAAGGATGAGGATGTGCACATCTTTGATAAGGAGGAATGCTGGTTAGAATGGGGAGACAAAGAGGCCATCTATGTGAAGAGGGAACGAACATCCCTTAAGTGAGGGGGGGCTGAGAGTACATCAGTCGCCCATCTTACAATGCTGTGATTGCAACTATTCCCAAAACCTCTTTGAATATGTACACATGGCCGTTGAAATGCTAATTAATGGTCACACCCATATTTGTGTATGAAACTGATGGTTGGGTCCGGTCGTTATGCCATTGTATTGTTAATAAGGGTGGGGATACCTAAGAGGTCACTTAGTTGAGCGACGAAACGTATCTGTCAATAAATGTTGTATACAGATAAACTGAAACTTTCGATGATTTGTGTTTGAGTGTTTCATTGGGGCACCACAGCAGTTACACAGTTCTGTACTTATTTATTTATCCATCTATTTATAGATGTGACCAAGAAGATTGATGGTCAAAGTGATGCCCCAGGACAACTGTTCCAGAAGGTGAAACAGAATGCAAATCTTCTTTATTTTCAACTTGGAAAATGCATTTCTGAGATGCTCAAATAAAGGCATTAAATGTGATTTTAAGTTGACATGATCAGTCCTCATATGAGTGGTTCTCATCTGGTCAGGTTTTGCTTTTCATTTGTGTATATATTATATGAAGAGTAGTCACAGTTTGGCAATTTTTTATTTTCTAAATGTAACTACTTCGGAAATAATAAATGGCTTTTAGGATAGGCATTTGTTTTCATTGGTATGTAACTCTGGTACTATTGAGCAACAGGGAAGTGGAGGGAAGTTGGTGTCACTGAGCATCTGGCCTATTGAAGTGTTCCTGAGCAAGATGCTCAGCGAGACTTCCATTCTTATGTTACTTTTGAGAGTTGAAAAAAAATAGAAGAGGAATTCTACTTTATTACATCTTATGAGAACATTAAGAAACTAAAATAAAGTTAAAAGAAACTCTTGCTGTACTGGTCTGCCAGGTGAAAGATGTGGACCAGAGCGGAGAGTGGTTTAAGGATGGGATGAAGCTGGAGGCCATCGACCCACTCAACCTCTCAGCTATATGTGTAGCCACTGTAAGAAAGGTAAGTCACTTCCTTGTCTCCTTATGTAACCTGAAGCGATGGAGTTGAGAGAGTGGATCCCATTACAAAAAAAAGTGTTGCAACCGATTATGTCATAAAAAAAAATCAGTTAACATTTGTTGCTGTTTCTCTGGTCCTGCTCTTATTAATCCTAGCTGTTGTCCTCCATACATAGGTGTTGGCAGATGGGTACCTCATGATCGGAATCGATGGTTCAGAGGCAGTGGATGGGTCAGACTGGTTCTGCTACCATTCCACCTCTCCCTCCATCTTTCCTGTCGGCTTCTGTGAAATCAACAACATTGAACTCACGCCCCCTAGAGGTACTTGCTTGTCCATGTGTCTCACTGAGGACAGCCTCACCTTAAGTACACGTAATCTTAGTATTCTAAACTGGCACCAACTCATGTATGGAAACTGAACGCCTTTTATAATCTAATATATTCTCTCTCCGGGCTTGGTAGTAATTAAAGCTTTTATTTTATTTTCAGTGGCTTTCCTGTCTAGTGACATAGTTATGATTTTTTTTAGTCTGACACCAACTCTGTTTCCCAGGGTACACTAAACTGCCATTTAAATGGTTTGACTACCTCAGAGAAATGGGTTCAATAGCTGCTCCTGTCAAGCTCTTTAACAAGGTAGGACTTATTAATGGAATCCAAGCTATGTGTGACAAACAAAGGTGATCAGTTTAAGTTGTCTTTCAGTGTATTACTGCAACATCAATAAAAAGTGATTATAACTTACCGGGTTTGGATTTGGCCTGATTGTGTTGACTTGTTCAGTAAAACTGCCAACTTTTCCATGGGAGGTCATTTTTTTTTATTTAGTACTTTTCCTAAATTTGTTGGTGGTCCACCTTTGCTATTGGAAGGCAGACAATGAAATTGATTTCATATTTAAATCACATCTCAGCAATGCAGTTGAAGCTATTTTTAGTAGCTAGCTTGCCTCCAGTTCTCTGTGGTGATATAAAAATATTTGTTGGACATATCAAAAGCATTATTAAATCGCACAAAAAAGTCCATGCATGACCGTGGTCATTTTATTTGTTCCAGGAAGTTCCAAATCACGGGTTCCGCCAGGGAATGAAGCTGGAGGCCGTTGACCTGATGGAGCCCCGGTTGGTTTGTGTCGCCACTGTGACAAGGATTGTCCACCGGTTGCTTCGGATCCACTTTGATGGCTGGGAGGATGAGTACGATCAGTGGGTGGACTGCGAGTCACCTGACCTCTACCCTGTGGGTTGGTGTCAGCTGACAGGGTACCAGCTCCAGCCTCCTGCTGCACAGAGTGAGTGCAGTTTTATTTTTATACTATATATACACACACACACACACACACACACACACACATATATATATATATGTGTGTATATGTATATGTGTGTGTGTGTGTGTACACAGACAAACGGATAGGTGCATGGCTAGGCTCCTAATTTTTCTCTTCCATATTAGTTTTGGGTGCGCACTGTATAAAATATCAGTTCTTATACCAAAGGTCAGGTTTAGCAGCAAGAATTGTCTGATGGTCCAAGGCCAATAATACAATAACTGAGGCCACTGTATTTGTTGATTAATGGCACCATGGGGGAAGGGCCCAAAAAATGTTGCTGGTTTGCCATTGTACACCTGTTGATGAGCCCGTCATTTTCACCTCCCTGTTCTGGGAATAGACCAATCTCCTCTATTTGTTCTCTGGCCAGTCAGATTGGATGCCTTCTATAATTTACTTTGAGATCTGGCAACTCAGAGTTAAGTTGGGGAAATAAACAATGTGGTGGATATTTTGAGTATTGTAGGGAGAGAAGGCTGTTATCATAGAAGTGACAATTTCTGTAGGTTGAAAAAAAACCCCTGATCTATAAATGTTCCATTCTATGTTTTCTTTTGTTTGAGAGCTTATCCATGCAACTTTCTGAACTTAACTAAGTTAAAAAAAATTACATTTTAATTTCATTCCAAACTAAAGCTTTATCTCTATATATTTCACTGGGATTTGTTATAAACTGACATACATTACATTACATTACAGTCATTTAGCCGACGCTTTTATCCAAAGCGACTTACAATAAGTACATTTAACGTAGGAAATCAGGAGAACTACTAGTCATCAGAGGTCATAAGTGCATCTAAACAAGCATCTAAGAGCAAAACCAGTGCTAAAGTAAAAGTGCAAGAATGAGATTTTTTTTTTAAATGAGTGAATACATAAGTGCTAAGAACAAGTAACAGGGTAGTAGTTCTTGAAGAGGTGAGTTTCCAACCTACGCCACATACAATGATACATCTTTAACAGTCATTATAATGGAATACGTTCATGAAAAGTTGGTATTTTCATTTTCTCCTGCCAGGCCAGTGGAAAATATACCAGAGGCTAGTTAGAACTATTATTGGGCGAGTGGGGGATAAAAGTTAATGCTGAACCCTGCTCAAAATGCCTTTGCCTTCTGAAGCAAGTCTTTTAAACTTCCTGCAGTTAGTTTTCCAGTCTGTCAAAGTTTTTGTTTTTATTTCAGGTAACAGAGAAATGCCACCTACCTTACCAAAACAGAAGAAAAAGGCCCAGCAGTACAAAGGTCAAAAGAAAAGTGCGTACCCTCTTTCATACTGTCAGGCTGTCTTTCTCTCGTCCATTCCTTCCTTCACCTTCTCCTTTTCCCATCTTTCTCCTGTCACAGGTTACATGTGATGAGAATTCAGCTGCTCTCTGATTGGTCACAAATCTTTTTGGTGTGTGCAGATAACTGTATGGATTGAATCATACCGCGGGATGTTGTCAAAGAGGGACATTTTTAACCCTTTTGGGTGAGACATTGAAAGGAGCATACTTGAAAATTACGAGTGGCATTTCACATCAGCGTTTGAGATTTAAAGGCCTGGTCTTGCACACCAAACTGTGGTACAATCTTTCAGATCACAAAAGTGGCTGTATGCTGAATCAGCACAATCTGTAGGGCATTTTAAGAGCAGTTTGATATTTGATACAGTTACAAATGGAAGCGCATCTGCTTATTTGGGTCTGGCACTCTGACTAAGGCTTACCAGGGGCTTATTCAGGTAGGCATATATTGGCACAAGTGAATGTGGTGTGAGGGTCATCAATACATTTCCAATTTCACCCTAAGCTCTTACCTTTTTAACCCCCCCTAACATACAATCTAAACATTCAAACAAGAATTGACACCCTGTATATAATAAGCCCCTGGTAGCTTACCCCGAGTCTGGCTTGGTGTCTAGAGAGGAAGATTCCGGTTGGTCGACGGCCCTTCAGTCAGGCAGGCAGGAGGAGGAGCTTCTCGGGGGACGAAGAGCAGAGTCCGCCCCCTTATCCTGCCCAGGGGCCCACTCGCCCCCGTCCCCGCACCCACCTCCACCAAACCCACAAATCAGGTAATGGCACGCTAACAATAACCGGCACTGCACTGAGTCCCCAGAGGCGGTGGACGATGATGAGAGCTGTCTCTGAATCCCAGCGTAGGGCCTCACAGTGTAGCTGGCTGGCTGGCTTGCTGTGTAATGGATGGTAGTGCTATTGATATGCTGCATGTTCACCTGATAAGTCAAGATTTTGTGTGTTGATGTTCTGATTCATATTCTTCTGTCATTTCATTGTGTTTTTGTTCCCCACCATGGTAAATGTAGGTCATTAAAGACCCTTCACTGTTCATTTATCTTATTAGAACACGGACTTTTTTTGTCATTCTCTGTGGCACTATTTTTCCGTTTTATTACTGGCCTAGTTTTGGACAGCCATCAGGCATGGAGTTTTTTTTTCCATTGAAGAACATCCTGAAAGCAGCAAGTCACTAAACTTCAAGCTTGTTATGCATGTGGAAATGGAAATAACCACTGGAAAAAGGCGACATTTAGGATATTCCTCATCAAGTGAATGAACAAAACCCACTCATTGACATGGTTATTCTCTCTCCCTCTTATCTATCTGTCTCTCTCTGTAGAGTTTCTGATCAGAGTGAAAGAAGAGACAACTGAGGTGGATGAGTTTACCTTCTCCCAGGGCATCTCTGACCAGGAGAGCAATGGCTCGGGCAGCTACTATATTAAACAGGAGCCCTGAGGAGCAGCCTTGGAGGGCCAAAGCAGGACAGAACAGGACATACCTCTGGTAATACACCCATCAAGGAATGGCAGTGGAGAGTTACACAGTCCAAACTCAACTCATAATGTACTTGGTAGACCAACGTCACACTGCTCTTATTATCAGTGCAAGAAATGGCACATGGGGAGTCGACCTGACAGACATACCCAATAAACCAGGACTCAGCGGGAGTCGTTTGATGGTTCTGGCAAGTCCCAGGGAGAAGGTCCTACGAACAGTTAATGTTTTGTTTTCTAACCTTGTAGCTGTGTGTGTGCACATAACTTGCACTGAAATCACTGAAACCACCCATGTGGTTATTACTGAGCGGGTTGCATTGTGTGTCTCCAAAAGCACCTGGAGACAGGGTGGATTACTGATATCTGGGCATTGTCTTTTGTACCATCTTGGACAAATCCAAAAACTGCTTTCTCTCCTCTCCAAGAAATCCTCCCAGACAAGAGACCTCTGAGCTCTGGAAATATCCACAAAACCTTTCTACTCCAGGGGAGTCCTGCAAGACTCTGTCAGTCTCTGCCTTCCATCCTGCCTCTGCCAACGCTCTGACATCAAACTCTGGGCCATGCACAGAGACCTGTAGAAACTGTGATAAACATTAATTGAGCCAGGTCTTTCAGTTGTTGTTGTTGTTGTTTTTTGTTGTTGTTGGGTTTGTTTTCTTGTATGAGAGTCAGCCACGGAAGGCAGAATTTCCAGCGGCCTGGGGAGAGGAGAGTGGCAGAGCGAGATAATTGTGTACATTTAGATTTTCCTTTTTTTTGTTTCATTTTGAACAATTTTGCCAGGTTGACATTTATTTTGTTTATAGCACTTGAAGGGTTTTTTTTGTTTTGTTTTTTTCGTAATGTTTTTGGAGTTTAGTCTTAAATAATTACCTATCTTGCATAAAATTAAGGTGGCGCTGGGTGGGGTACTTAATGTGTGTTTATTACATAAGAGTGATTATATTAATATAGTATGATGAGATGTATTCATATACGGCATATAGATGTAAAGGATTTTGAGTTGAACCGAGTGAAATTTTAATAGTAGGTTACTGCTCAGCATTATTGGTACCCCCCCCCCCAAAAAAAAAGGTAAATCAGAACTTCCTGTTTTCCTCAACATAAGCTGTTTGTTTTACCACAGCTGAATTTTTCTGATTCACATTACAGAACCAAAGCATGTCAAAAATAAGTGTTAAGGACCAACTGAACAGGTTTAAAGATAAGTGGGCTGTCACCCACACAAGAATCCTCGGCTGATTCCTCAGCCACATCCAGTGGGCTTTTTCATGTGCGGTAGAAATTCCCATGCAAGTCCATTTTTTTAAACTATCATAAGTTTGAAGCTGTTGTTTTTTTTTGTTTTTTTTATATATACCAGTTTTCATTTAGTTCTAGTAAAATCTCTCCAGCGTGGATTTGATAAAATGGAACAAGCTTAAAGAAAAATGAAATGTATGTAATTGTTAAACCTTGGTGAACAATGTTGGGCTTGTCTGAGCTCAATGTGGAAGTTTGGGGAACCATCCCACTAATTGGCTGTTCACACGACTACTTGAAGGAGCTTGGAGAAAGCGGTACACCATAACTCCAAGCCATTTTCCCCTTTGTCTATGAGAGACTCGTCAACACTCGCAGAAATTACATGACTCATTATTATGGATAATGAAAGCCCTTTAGTTATCGCTCGTGCCAATGACAGTATTGGACCATTCGTTTTGTTTAAATTTTTCTCAATTTGACATGTTTTTCTGCCTGTAATGTTGAACAAAACTAATGCAGCCGTGAAGAAAAACGCCGTCTTTTGAAGAAGTAATAGGTGGGGATAAAAACTGAAAAGGGGTGACAATAACTGAGCAGCACCATATGTTGTATAAATCAGAAACCTTACTGGTATGATAGGGCACATTCTGACACACTTTTGATTCCCATTGTCCAAACCATGCATACTTTGACACAGTACAAGGCAGTCCTCTGGTCATGCATGGTGTGCTAGTGTCAGGAATGATGTGGGTGCATTATCCAAACACTGTCACACATTGCACTACTGGAGAGAATCGGTCACATCAGATTTGCCTGTTGAAGTCACCTTTTATACAAGTCTGCAGGTACCGGCTCTTGAAGCCAGATTTTGGACCATGAGCGTTTTTGGACCATGTATATCATATTCATCCCCCAGTGGAGAACAAAGGGCCCAAACTGAAGCTAGAATTCTCGTTCAGCATTTTCCATAGCGGGAACAAATAGGATGGATAGTAAAATATGAAACAACAAAAAAAGTTATCAAGCTGTTCAATTGTAGAACACTTTCTAATGGAAGAGAATGTGTCAAACATTAAGATTATGCAAACTTTTTTTTTTATCACCTCGGTTTTTCTCATCAGAGCCATATGTATGCAAAATATGTCAATTCGTTAACTGAGCCACAGAATGAGTTTTTATTGCTGGTCATGTAACGCAAAAAAGGTGACGCTTTTTCATCAGTCTTTGACAACGGCATTGACCCTGACAGTGTGATCTAAAAGTGGCATAAGTTTTTGTTTTTGTTTTTTTAAAAAAAAATAATATTGTGATTGCATGGAGAAAAATATCTTGATTTCATTGTGGAATCTCCATGTTTGGGTGGGGAATAACCCAGAATCCTTATTCTTTTGCTCTCTTTTTTTTTTCAAAGCAAAGTTTTTGCAGCTATTTTCTACTACCTCCTGATTCTAGGCAAGTTTAGCACATGTAAGAGAGCATGGGGAATACGCTATGGCAGTGTGATTAGCATATGCAAATGATAACCGAAAATGTTCCTCTTGAAGAATAGACACCAAACATGGAAGGATCTTATGACGGCACACAATAGTCCTCTAATTTGACTGATATGCAATAATAGTTCCCGTATTATTTTGCTGTGCTTAAACTTCTAACACCCTTTTATGTCAAGATCACTACAGAAAATATAACAACCATAAATAATTTAACAAAATAGTATTGTATAACTGTGATTTTGTGAGCTAAAGTTTATGTACAGGATACTACAGCGTCACTGTTTGTGGCTAGTAAAGGACTATATTAAAAACAGAGCAGACTTGCTAAGTGATGTAAACAAACCAATAATTTCTCTTTATACCAGTAAGGTTCACAGTTCAATTCTCAGGAAGCGTTAGTATTTTTTTTTATTTTTTTGGGGAAACCTTTTCTTGGTTGTAAGGGTTGGCTAGTGCATTGCAAGTCTGAATTAAAGTAGGTGTCGTAAAAAAGCAGGTTCAAGGAAGGCCTCTGCCATGTGCACCCGTTTAAAAAAGAAAACGAAAAAAAAAGGCCTTGCTTATCATTTGACTTGCATTGTCAGTTTTGTTGCTTTGTATGCCGGCTCTTCAAATTGTTTTCTGGTCAATTCTGTGTTGTTGATTGGTGGGACATTATCAGTTTGTATTGAGATGTTCAAAGTGATGTTGAATGGATATGTTCTATTTGGTCTTTTGCATTTAGTAGGCTCCTTTTTGCTATGGATATTTCCAATCAGATGTGTGTATAATGTGATATTTTCTAAGTTTCCATTTTCAATTGTCTACTGATTAGATTGGATACAAAACTTTACAAAAAGACCAAATGAGCAATAAAATTTAGTGTCTCACAATCATTCAGTGGGAAAGGCTTCAGGTTGGGGTTTGTTCAATTCAAGGAAATGTTTCCCTCTGATGTGGGAGAGGAAGAATCAAGCATTAAGTAATGGTCACATTCTCAATTTACTGACCAAACGACATAATACCTTAGTAAAAAAAAAAACTTTTATGGGTTAATTTTGCTGCTACCCTCTTCCAGATAAACCCAAAAGAATCAAATGCACAATCAACACTGTTTGGAGGCTTCTTTTAGCAAAGCTTCTCGCATTTATTCCTTTTAAGTAATGGATTTAAGACCCCCGCTTCAGCTTTGATACCCAAATCTGACGCTTACACCTTTGACCTCCACCCCTTGGTAGTTGTGCCTGATGGCTGAGGCCTGGGAAATGAGCGTTAAGCAAGCTGAAGAAGCCCTTTGTCTCTTAACAGGCGTATTTTCACAGGCCTAAGCAAGGCTTCAGGGCCCAGTGGAAAAAGAGCGATGAGCTGATTTGGGAGACACGGCGCACTGATCATCTGAATGCATGTAGAACAAAGCATTGTGCAGATATTGTGCGGATCTTGTTTTTGTTGTAGCTGTTGTCAGTTGTTCTCAAGTCCGTCTCTAATCTCCAACTCTCAGATCAGAGAATTGAATTATGGGTGCAGCATTGCCATCTTGCAATGATTGCATTAGACCAATCCTTTTAGATCTGGGCTGTGATGAGTTGACTGGAGATGGCTATCTGTTTTTTCTTTGGATACTAACACGGGTCTTTTTCTATGTCATAGCCCCAATTATATTCAACCATTATATTGTGGTGCTATATATTTGATAAAAATGACTTAACATATTGGGATTATTATTGTCACAAACTGTAATTGTGAATTGAGAGGGTTAAGTTATGGTGCAAAATTTATTTTGGATACAAATAAAATATATGTTAAGAAGTTATAAAAATCTATTGAAATTATTAACACTGACCCTTGAGGTACATATTCGATTGCAGTTTCAAGTTTGTACATCTTTTTGATAGCGTCAGTTTCCTTTCATATGGTAAAATTTGTGCTGTGATCAAGCTTTGATAGACTTTGAATTTGTAAATAAAGCCAAATGTTTGGAACATGATATTGGTTGTAATGGATTGCTTTTTGTTTACAAGCATTGCAAACTGTTTCTGCATGGCTGTGAGAGGTAACCTGGTGATTTTGTAAGATCTTTTACACTGAATAAAATACTTATGGTGTGGAACCTTTCGTCTCTAAACTTGCTCAAACCAGTGTTCAGATTTTAGCCATTGCAAAATCATGTGCAAATCGTGTCGTGCAACAGGGAGCCATATGTATGCAGGTTTTCATGACTTGACAAATCTAACTCAATCAATTAATCCTCCCGTTTGTTTGAAGGTGTACCAATTAGTGAAATTGGATGTTTGTTTGGAAAGAAAACTTACACATGGCTATCCATGGCACCTAGTGCCACAGGTTTAGACTTACTTAATTCAAAGCCTGCTGCACCATAAATGGAACCTCATCTCCTTGCCTCCTATTTTCAATAGGAGCAGGGAGAAAATCTCAGTGTGAGATTATGGGTCTGAGATAATCCCTGGTCAAAAACCAGATGCAAGCAGGGTAACGTTGACGGGTTAAATGCATTGCAAAAAGCATCACACCACTGAGGTCATCAAGGTAAAAAAGTCACAGTGTTAATGGTATGTGAAGTGTACACCAAACACTACAAGAGAATGGGATTGTGCATTTTATTGGAAACTTTGATCACCGTTTAAACAAAAATGGTTGTCCACATGAATTTAAGTTGTTCATGGTTGTGAATGGAATGTTCATAGGGAATGAAATTCAGGAATGGAACCAGGAATACGGGTACACTTCATCTCCCTAGAGACCATGGGTACAGTATGAGGAGTAGAGATGAGGAATGCAGGTCAAAGATATCTTCACTTCTCCTCCCTTTATCCTACATTTTGGAAAAGGAACGAGGCAAGTCAAATGATCGCTCATCAGTATCTGAGGCTGACAGCAGGTCCAGGAACCGTTTAGTAGATCCAGCTGTGGGCACAGCTAGTGTAGCTGACAAGCTCCTCAGGCTTGAACCACAGAGCAATTTCCTGGTTGGCACTATCTACAGAGTCACTGCCATGGATGATATTTCTGGAACAAGAAAAAAAAAAAGACAACAAAATTAAGCGTCTCCTGTAGGCAAGTGTGGCGTTATCCCCATTCATTTAAAAGTAATTCGTTCCTGGATGTATGCACTACTAAATCATCACTTGACCACAAACTGGCACAAATAGCAAAAAAGTAAGGTTTTAGGTAGAGACCATGCTACCTTAGGTTAGACTTTAGGAGGTCAATTATGGACTCGTGCATGGACTAAATGGGACAGTGTTCAAAATAGGTTATACCTGCCAACATCAATGCAGAAGTCTCCCCTGATGGTGCCTGGGTTGGATTTAGCAGGGTCAGTCTCACCCAACATGACTCTGCCAGTTTTCACTGCATTCTTTCCTTCCCATACCTGAACAAGTCAACGAACAAATGCATAGGACACCAGATAAATTACACACTACACTCATTTTGCTGGCCAAATTTCACAATCATTTCATAGTCCAAGTTTCAGGAACAAATGTAGGTTTCATGAAAACATTAATTGGCAGCCAATGACACAGACTAATCTTTATACATTACACATTTGCTTGTTATAACCATAACATCACTTATGTCAAAAGTACACAACAAAATAAAAAGGCCGAATAAACAGCAAATCTGAATGTTTGACCCAACTGTCTGACAGACTTGGCACTCCTCTGACATTATAAACGATATTCTTGCCGTCAACTTCCATTTTGGGAAACTTTTCAAAATCTACGCCTTATTCGGTGTCTGGCTTCAGCTCATTTAGCATGTTGTCGATTATTGTGCCAGTTTCTTACCATGGCAACCACTGGGCCAGAGTTCATGTAGCTGACAAGGTCAGCGAAGAAGGGCCTATCCTTCAGGTCAGCGTAATGCTGCTTCAGGTGGTCTACAGAGGCCTGTACAAAGTAAACACACAAGATCATAGAACTCATTAGCACACCCATTATTTCTTATACAACATCACCAGTATGCTGGATACTTAATATGATGCAATGCATGTGCTCTGAACATTTGGAAAATGGACAAGTATTAAATTCACAAATTCTTTGGGCATATGAGCCTAAAATAGACCACATCAAGAAGTACTTCCGTGTCCCACTAGGATGAAAGGTTGAAAGGGCTTGCAGGCTAATTGCAAGACTACCTGGGAGGATAAGGAGACCTTGACTCTCAGCACTAATCAGTGGTGCAGCAACCAGGAATAGAAAAGCAAGATAATCTTGTCACTAGCAGATTTGAGATGTCGATATGCAGAATGAAAAAGAAAAGTGCTTGATGAGCCGACTCCTACTACTTGACATGCACCATCGTGACATTTGCCAAATGCTAAAAATACACTGAGCAAATCCACTTTCACAGGCCCGCAACATGGGTAGATGACACCACCGCTGATCCGTTACTTACGTGAATCATCCTCATGCCGACGAGTTTGAAGCCTTTCACCTCGAACCTTTTGATGATCTCTCCAACAAGCCCCCTCTGAACACCATCGGGCTTGATGGCAATGAAGGTACGTTCTCCGTTGGCAGCCATGACTCTGAAATCAAGAATAAAAAAAAAATGACACCGTGCAATTCACTGTACAATCAAAAGTCAGGAAGTCACTTACGGTCTTCGGGCGCATTGGGCACAGTCGGCTTTGGGGCCGGATGCCGAGCCCCCCGACCCCATTACAACGCAACGTGCATCGACAGCGCTGGCCAAATGACACCGGGCCTCCTCGACAGAACAGGCTGGACGAGCGAGAACATTAAAGTCGACCGGGTCCCGTTCGCATGTCTGTCCCACCTTGACGTTGCGGTTCACCTAATCACCTTCTGCGCATGGGCACCGGATAGCGCATGCGCTATTCGTTCTTTGACCTAGCTACAGCCGTTAGCCGCTGATAGGCGACAGGGTGCATTACACTGTGGCATTATTTAATTTTACAGGCACACTTCCACCCGCACCTGCCGCGATCAATCGGTCAAACGCGATGGTGGATCAGCGCAATTAATCCAAACAAGACAAGATGTCTAAAAAAGTTTCCTGAACAGAAGCCCAGCCGGGCTGGGGGCCTTCTCCACACTTGCACGGTCTTTTGTTCGCCGAGGCGGACAGGTCGACATGCAGCTTCCGCCTTCCCAAAACGTAACGACCGTTTTAAAAGGCAACACGCGCCCCGCAAGTTTAGCTGGAAATAACGCCGAAAGCACAAAACGTCCTTAAAGCTGCACCGCAACACTACAACCACGCCTAGCCTGACGTCTGGAAACCGCGTCTTGCCACGTTAGCCGAAAACGTCGCCGTGTCAGGAACCAGGCGGACAACGGCCGTCAAACGAACACCAGGATGGCGTGTATAGATGTATTAAATATGTTATTAATTTGTTAGATTTCATTCTTACCTAAACAATGAACCTCCGGTCTCGTCGCGGGCAGCAGCTCGTCCAGCTGACGCGGTAAGAAGACCCACCGAGGGTGCGCGGCGGGTTTATATACTTGGAGGCGGGGACAGTTTCCCCAGCCGGGTCCGCCATCACGAAATCAAATGTTAAAAATGTCCTTTTGACTTAACTGGGGACTCAACTGCGTTACCATAACGGTTACAGATACAGAGGAATAAAGTGAGGTACCATACGTAAAGAGGGCCAGTGTATACCCTGCATACAAGTTACATTTGAGTTTTTCATGCAGGGCATAACAGAGTAAAAATATTCAGATTTTAAATCCGCAGCTTTTGAAAATCATTTAAAGTCCATTTTTACGTTCCTCAAAAACTCAAGTGTAGAGGTACCCTTAGATTGTGGGAAAAATATGGTAATAATCTACGAAAGTCCATTGTTTATATTATTTACTTTTATATTTTCTCTCTGTCTGTCTGTCTATTGATCGATCGATCGGTAGAGAGATCGATAGATAGATATACGTAAATATATTCACTCCTAACAACAACAACCACAAAACCACACATACAAAAGACAGTTATACACTTAGATATAAACTGTATGTACAGTACATCATAATTCAAATTCACCATTCCATGCTGATCTCAGCCTCTAACAGAGGTAAGTATAACTAATAATATGAAATGTGATTCTACATCAAAATATAGATCTAAAAACGTTTCCAAGGGCATCTGACTGGGTAAATATTTTAGGTGTATATAATTAGTATAATAAATCTAGACCCCTTGTAGATTCATACAGGTTCAAAAGATGACTTCCTGTTACCATTTCATCATCTGTAATATTATATTTCATTTCAGAGACTCTAACTTGGAAAGTATATAGAGGTAAGTACAATTACTAATGTAAAATATTCCAGATATGAGGAAATTCTATATGTAGATTTAACAACGATTCCCAGTGAGCCTATTTGGTACGTATAATATATATGTATGTATTATGTAGGTGATTATAATTAGTAAATTATTTGGCTAAGAGTTATGATTCATTCATATATTTCCATACTACATTTATGCCAACCTTGAGTGCTGTGGTGGACTTTCTGGAGTTGGGGTAGGCGTCTGCAACTCCACCATTGTCTGAGTTTTAGCCCTGGCAGCTTTCCCTCCATTTCTTCCCTTGAGTTCACTTTCCTCTCTCAGTGGGTTCATTAATTAATTTCTTCTTCCCTGTCTTTCTATCTCTCCTCCATCTCTCCCTTTCTTTCTGAAGGTATGCTTTTCTTCCTTTGTTCAGGGTTTGCAGTCCGGCGTTCACTATATCGCTGTGCAATTTTTGCCTCACTCAGAGGCATGTCCTGTGAGAAAGGCAATGATTTCATGACTACAAGCAAACCTGTTTTTATAAATTACAAAATATTTTCTATAGCAGATGTTTCTATACATTCTAATGTTACATTTCTATAAATTGCAATTACATGACTTCAACATTAATATTCAAATGCTCAGACATGAATTCACAAGAGGTCACATTGTATATTGAGAGTAGCATCATTACACACTAATAAAGCATTAATGAACATGAAATAACAAATTAATAACACACTGTATGGTGAAGTATGCTTGATAACACGAATTAGAGAGACAGGGAAGAAGAGTTATTTCATGTTTATCAAGGCTTTATTAATGCGTAATGATGCTACACTTCATATACAATGTGACCCAACAAGGAATAAGCAATAATATAGTGTGTGTGTGTGTGTGTGTGTATGTGTGTGTGTGTGGGGGGGGGGGGGGTGAGTCCATGATGATAATATCCATCTACAAATTACAAATGAAGATTATGTCCACCCTGTCATGTGCATGTCCACCCTGTTGGGTCTATGTGGCCGACAGGGTGGACCATGATAGGGTGGACATTTGGAGCGTCAGTTAGCATATTAGCTTGCAACAAACTGACTAGCTTACTAGCTAGTCTGGTTGTTGAAGAGAATTTGGTATAGTTAAACTTACATATTTTGAAAATATTGTATTGTAATCACTACCGGCATATTTTACGCCGACAGAGTGGACATGTTAAGATTGGGCAGAACAAGTAAGCAAACTTAAACAAAGAACATTTGTGAATAGGAAAGTCAGCTACTCACTCACCTCAGCCGCTGAATTTCCTACTAATATGACATGGTGGACAATCATTTAAAAGACACACAAACTCTTCTTTTTTATTAAATAAAAATATGATTTTTTATGACCAAATGATCAATACACTTAAATTGAGTAATATCTAACAAAACAATAACATGGAAACAAAAATTTTAAATTTTATGATTTGACTATATTTTATCTCCCCGCTTGCTCTCCCCGCTTGCCGCCAAGTGACTGCTGGGATAGGCTCCAGCATCCCCATGACCCTGACAGCAGAATAAGCGGTTTGGATAATGAGCCGAATGAAATAAATGGTACATTCCAGTTCAGAATATGTTAAATAACAAAAATATGTGGTGTAGGTGTGCTTACTTTTGGTATTTCTGGATGGAAATACACTGCAAAGTCAATTTTGCAATTTTTGGGCATTTTTGAAAAATTACAGCTTTTACTAACAAAAACATTTGAAAAATTGTGATTATCACATGTTTCAAAGATGGGTGGCATGGTGGCGCAGTGGTTAGTGCTGTTGCTTCACAGCAAGAAGGTCCTGGGTTTGAACCCTGGGGTTGTCCAACCTTGGGGGTCATCCCAGGATGTCCTCTGTGTGGAGTTTGCATGTTCTTCTCGTGTCTGTGGTTGGTTTTTTTCCGAGTGCTCCAGTTTCCCCCACCATCAAAAAAGACATGCATGTTAGGGTTAATACGCCTGTCTGTGCCCCTGACCAAGGCATGGCAAGACGAACTGGAGTTGGTCCCTGGGTGCTGCATGGCGGCTGCCCACTGTTCCTAGCTACACAGCTAGGATGGATTAAATGCAGAGCATAATTTCCCTGTGGGGATCAATAGAGTATATCAAAATCAAAATTAGAAAAAAAAGAAAAAAAAGATGGATGCATAGCCATGTGCACAAACTTACACTGACACCAAATGTCATCAAATTCAAATGGGGAGAAAAAAGTCTGTAGTAATTTTTTTTCTCATTTTACTTTTGAAAGTGTCTGAGCTTAAATGGATTAATAGAAATTTCTTGCATTACTGCACTGTACTATATGGCTTACTTCACTGCAAGAGCTGTTGCACAACATCATGAAATTGAACTAGCCACAGAGGTTGTTGGTCAAGTTATTCCTCCCCTCATAACTCGTTATATAACAACACACAGGATTGCGAACCTGCAAGCCTGAATATTAACTGGGACAGGGAGCATGTTTGGCTTCATGGCTGCTTAGCATTAAAGTATCAGGCGGGAAGCATTTCAGTGTTTGCACACATGGTTGCTGGTTTACTTGAATGTGCATGCATGCGTTCACTGTCACACGTTTAATTCTTTGCTCTGCAAGGATTTAGACGACATTAGCGATCTCACAGGATTATATATCAAGTTTATCATTCTTCTGCTATGAACCCAATGCATGTTCGGCTTAATGTTGTACATAGTACATTTGCTGCATATTGCATAAGCTTTTAATGGAAGCAGCCTTTAAGCTGCCTATGATTCTGAGTCCATCAGGACCACTATCTGTGCCACAGCAGCCCCTCATTTAAACCACTTGTATTCCAATACTGTTCACTTCGTTCTGTGCAGATTGATAGAGTTTTCCAGAATAGAGCCTGAGAATCCCCCAGTTCACAGCAGTATGAAAATATTAGGATATGTCTGTCCAAACCAAATTATCCTCAGAGATTGAATCCGTTTTGAAACATTAAGTTTGTACCTCTGGTTCCTTGGCAGGTTTCCAGTGTGCTTAATGAATGCTGTTTCAGCATTCCTCTGAGATAAAAATATGTCTTCCTGTCGGCAGACCTGACCATTATGCAAGGCAGGCTTTTTTAGACTAGTGTATTTGTGACTGCTTGTGATTTCGTGTGATTGTTAGTTTGGTAGATAGACGAGGTAGAATTAATCCAAGTCCCCGTGTGACACAGTATGACAGCTGATAAAGAAAGACTTTTTGGAGATGCACCCGCATGCACACACACACACACACACACACACACACACACACACAAACACACACACACAAAAACACACAAAAACACACACACACACACACACACACACACACACACACACACACACACACACACACACACACACACACACACACACACACACACACAATTTCCTCATTCATCCCCACAGCTGCACAAAAATGTAACACCCGTTTTTCAATTCCGTGATAACGTCTCCTTTTTTCCTCATCTCCTCTCCTCTCCTCTCCTCTCCTCTCCTCTCCTCTCCTCTCCTCTCCTCTCCTCTCCTCTCCTCTCCTCTCCTCTCCTCTCCTCTCCTCTCCTCTCCTCTCCTCTCCTCTCCTCTCCTCTCCTCACCCTGGTTGTAAGTGTCTAATGGAATAACAAGCCTTGTTCCTGCCAGGCCTCAATGCTTCCAAGCATTCTTCCGCTTTTTTCCCCAACCTCCAGCAGCGGATGCTCTTAGAAAACAAATGA
The DNA here is from genome assembly GCF_029633865.1 of Lampris incognitus. Taxonomy (NCBI): domain Eukaryota; kingdom Metazoa; phylum Chordata; class Actinopteri; order Lampriformes; family Lampridae; genus Lampris; species Lampris incognitus. The sequence continues at coordinate 16,134,038 of NC_079227.1, forward strand.
AGAGCTAATCCTTGGGCCTTATCTCCCGACTCTACATCGGCTGCTTTTCTACTCCCAGTCCTATTTTTACCAGGGCTTAAGGCCAGGATTAAACTGCCTTTTTCTCGGTGTGTTGTTATTCAGGAGGATGACACCGTTGATGGCTAAGTGTTATTCACACAACTCCAGAGAGCTTCTTAGTCGCGTGTGCAGCCGCGGAGGTTTTGCTGCTGTTGTCGTTTTACTACAAAGGGCTCCCGGGGGTTCAGCAGACAGGCAGACTTTTGGATTTAGCATAACTCGACTGTGCATCACCTCAGCATTTCATCATCTGCTCTGATTTGTTTTGTTTTTTTTAAAAAGGGCTCATTGTTTGATGAGAATGTGCAATGCCACATAAGCAAGCTGGAACTTGTTTGCTCTGTAGCAGATCGTAAGTCATTTTGTTTCTTATTGAATAGTCTTCACAGACTGTAAGGGGGCAAAGATATTCCAGAAATATTTGGTCGTAAAATGATCTTGACAGAAAATGCTGTCTGGCAAAAATGCTAGTTTGGGGGTTTGAATTGCTCATATTGAGAGGCAAATAAGTAGTTTAAGGTGTCATATTGGTAGAACACGCACACGCACACGGACACACACACACACACACACACCTTAAGTATCATTCCACTGCTTAGGATGCAGAGTTCCTCGAGTTTTCACAGTCCAATGACAGAGATGAAAAAGTGTAATTTTTAGCCAGATTCACCGCTAACATTTTATGAAGCCTGTAGCTCTCAGCACCCGCTGACTGCTCAGAGGAGATTATTACGAGGCCAAGAATCATTACTGTAATATAGCAGCTACTGTTTTGAGATGGAGGTTAAGAGTAGCTCGCGCCACCACACTCTGCTGACTCTCACGGTGTGCTGCACGGGGAAAAGAGTCTGGTCTGTGGACTGGAAAAAGGCTAAAGCTCCATTGTTTTATGAATTCATAATTTAAAGGGACGCTGACCAAGCCTTGTTGAGAGATATTTCCTTGTCATTTAAAATCCTTGCTACGCAGCTAATGTTTCTAATGCTGCCTCTGAGAGTCTTGTCAGTATGGGCATACATCTGCTCCACCCAGGAAACACTGGCAAGCGTGCATTTGCATGCAAGCACACCGCACTTACTTGCATACATGTGCTTGCAGGCCAAAACCCTGCACATATGCTCATGCACAAACACACATACAGTCATCTCTCACTCCCAAATCACCACAAAAGAAAAACTGAGCTGTTAAACCAGAATCCATTTAAGAATCCCACTACATTTTTACACACACGCATTCATGATTTAAAGGTTTCGGCTACAGCACCAGACTTCCCTCTCAAAACAAGGGGTGTATTTTCTCCACCAAAGTCAGTGGCATATGAACTTGCAAGAAAACAGCTGAATTATTGATGCGGTCGGTGTCTGGCTTTGGCCTATAATAAAACCATCAGTATTTGTCAGAGGCTCCTGTTAAGGTTGAAAAGCTTGAAACTTTAATGTGGCCTCGACTCTTATCACAAGCACCTCCTGTGAGAGTGGAGCGTGTTCCCCAGGTCCTCTGCCAGTCACAGGCTGGGCGAGGTCCCTAATGTGACACCGAACAAATGCATAGAAATGTAACATATGACATGGTCCATGGACCTTTTACTAGAGTTACAATGTTTTTTTTATGGCCACCCTTTTCTCCCCAATTCTCCCCCAATTACCCCACTCTTCTGAGCCATCCTGGTCACTGCTCCACCCCCTCTGCTGATCAGGGGAGGGCTGCAGACTACCACATGCCTCCTCCAATACACGTGGAGTCGCCAGCCACTTCTTTTCACCTGACAGTGAAGAGTTTTGCCAGGGGGGCATAGCGTGTGGGAGGATCAGACTATTCCCCTCTCCCCCCTGAACAGGGGCCCCCGACTGACCAGAGGAGGCGCTAGTGCAGCAACCAGAACACATACTGACATCTGGCTTCCCACCCGCAGACACGGCTAATTGTGTCTGTAGGGATGCCTGACCAAGCCGGAGGTGACACGGGGATTAAAACCACCAATCCCAGTGTTGGCAGGCAACGGAATAGACTGCTATGCTACCTGGACGCCCAATATGGCCCTTTTAAATGACACAGAAAAACAATGGACTGCATTTTATGTAGTGCTTTTCTAGCTGCAGCAGCCACTCAAAGCACTTTACAATTAATTATTGCCTCAAATTCTCACTCACTCATACACTGATGGCGGTGTCAGCCATGCAAGGTAACAACCAGCTCATCGGGAGCAGTTGGGGGTTAGGTGTCTTGCTCAGGGACACCTCGAGATTTTCCCCAGGAGGAGCCCAGGATCGAACCGGTACCCCTCCAGTTCCCAGAAGTCCTGCTCGGTCTCCTGAGCCTCTACCGCCCAATGTAGTAGTAGTAATAGTAGAAGTAGTAGTAGTAGTAGTAGTAGTAATTTTAGTAGTAGTAGTAGTTTTAGTAGTTGTAGTGGTTGTAGTTGTACTAGTATTATTGTTATAATGATAATAATTAGTAATAGTAGTAGTTGTTATTGTAGTTGTATTATTATTATTATTAGTAGTAGTAGTAGCAGCAGCAGTAGTAGAAGTAGTATTAGTAATAGTTGCGATAGTAGTAGTAATAGCGATAGAAGTAGTAGTAGTAGTAGTAGTAGTAGTAATAGTAGTGATAGTAGTAGTCGTAGCGATAGTAGTAGTAATAGCAGCAGTAGTAGTAATAGTAGTAATAGTAGTAGTAGTAGTAATGATAATAATAGGTAGCAGTAGTAGTTGTGATAATAGCGGTAGCAGTAGTAGGTTGTAGGTAGCAGTAGTACTAGTAGTAGTAGCGATAGTAGTAGTAGTAGTAATAGGTAGTAGTGGTAGTAATAGTAGTGGTAGCAGCGGTAGTAGTAGAATTTTTATTCAGGCATAACACAATACAATACCTGTTAACAGTATATACAATATACAATCTAATAGGCAATAAGTGTAAACAGCTGAGACTGTATAAACAAAGTCAATAGTCTATGTGTTGAGTAGTGAATGAAAAGGCGCAGGCAGAAGTCATTTACACGCGTAACCTTCAAAAATAGCTTTAAGCCATTCTTTTGATAACCAAAAGCGAGCTACACATTCTCAAATTTATATTAGAGTTGTTCCGTAATTTAACCCAAACAATAGAAATAACATCTGCTTTTAATCCTTTTTTTTTTTTTAAACTTTTTGTACGGTAAACATATAAACATCTCTCAAATCATATTTTCACTCCTGTACTGAAAAAAAACACACCTTTGTATACAGTCTGGGAGTGACTTTGTTTTAGCTCTGAACATTATTTGCATTAATTTATAATGTACCAAATCATTAAATTTCATAGCATGGGATTTTATAAACACGCCTTATTAATAATACGTATGGCTCGTTTTTGTAATTAGACAATTTAATTTATAACCGTTTTAAAGGTCAACTCAAAACAAAAAGAAGAGGGTTGGATTGAATTAACTCAAGCCCTCTTCTAGGTTAAATGAACAACCCATCTTGTTGGGTTCTTTTAACCCAGCGTGTGTTCTGTCCAATAGTTAACGAGCACCTGGGTTAAAAACAACGCAATTTGGGTTGTTTTCTCAACCCAAACACTGGGTTGAGGTTGCTTGACCATATTTTGGGTTATTTTAACTGGTTAATTAGGTTAACCAGCACCTGGGTTAAAAACAACCCAATTTGGGTTTTTTTCCCTCAACCCAAATGCTGGGTTGAGGCTGCGTGACTATATATTTTGGGTTATTTGAACTCATTCTGGGTTAAATTAATGACCCATCTTGTTGGGTTTGTTTAACCCAAAAAACTTGTTGGAAAACCAACTGCTTTTGTTGGGTTAAATTAACCCCCCCCCCAAAAAAAGAATGAAGAGGGTTGGGTTGAATTAACCCAACCCTCTTCTGGGTGAAATTAACAACCCATCTTGTTGGGTTCTTTTAACCCAACGTGTGTTCTGTCCAGTAGTTAATCAGCACCTGGGTTAAAAACAACCCAATTTGGATTGTTTTCAACCCAGCATTTTTAGAGAGCATATTTATTAACATTAAACTAACTTTTGAGCATAGCATGCAAAGTTTCCTTTACATCTTTTCCCGGAGCAAAATAAATTTGTATCGTCTGCAAAAATTAAAAATTTTAATGACACAGTAACATTGCACATATCATTGATATAAAGTATGAAAACTTGTGGACGAATCATCAATCCCTGGGGTACTCCACAGGTAACCTTCCTAAAACCAGACACGGTGTCAGACACGGTGTTTGCATACATTGGGCCTCATTCATCAGTCGTTCATACAAATTTGTTATTACACACCCATGGGATTTTTTAAACCCCGAAGTTTGTCTCAGAGGCAGAGGCCATTATAGAACCTGGGTAACCCCTGAATTTAGACACCAATTGGCTAACACTGATGTCTTTGCAAGTCTGGGTGATTGCTCGTTGCAGTAGATGCGAGGGGGAATGAATTACAAATAACCATCAGGCTTTGCTTACTGTATGTCAGACATAATTGAGGGCTACAGTTTCCATGGGTGTGTAAGAACAAGTTTATGCGTTTTTATGGGATTGATGAATGAGGTCCAGTGTTTTCTATTTTCCAAGTAGCTTTTCAGCCAAGAGTAAGCTATACCTCCGATCCCATACTTCTCCAATTTTCTCAATAATTGGCTGTGATCTATGGGATCAAAAGCCCTTTGTAGGTCAATGTATAAATACCAATTGAACGCTCATCATTTTTAACTGCCTTTGTTATTTCTTTGACTATCTCCAATACTGCATAGGTAGTCGTTGTATTTTCCCTGAATCCATACTGGTGTTCACCCAATAATTGCTATTTACTAATGAAGTGATCTAATTGTTTCACAAAACAATTTCTCTATTATTTTTGAAAATTGAAGAAGAAGGGATACTGGTCCATAGTTGTCCATGTAGTGCTTATCTCTATTTTTAAATATCGGTATTACCTTTGGTGATTTCCTATTATTAGGAAAAATACCTCTTGGAAAAGACTGATTTTATATATTTAAATATATATACGTATATGTAATCCAGTGAGTCAAGTAATTCCTTTATGAGTCAGTCTCATAAAGAATAAAGACACTGTCTCATAAAGAATTTACTTGACTCACTGGATTATTTTGCTCCTTATTTGTTGAGCACGTCCCCTACCATTGGGTGTTTCTTTTAACAAAGTATATACAGTGCATCCGGAAAGTATTCACACCCCTTCACTTTCCCCACATTTTGTTATGTTACACCCTTATTCCAAAATGGATTAAATTCCTTTTTTCTCTTATCAATCTATATACAATACCCCATAATGACAAGGTGAAAAAGGTTTTGTAGAAATTTTTGCTAATTTATTAAAAATAAAAAACTGAAATATTGCATGTACATAAGTATTCACACCCTTTACTCGGTACTTGGTTGAGGCACCCTTGGCAGCGATTACAGCCTCAAGTCTTCTTGGGTATGAAGCTACAAGCTTGGCACACCTACATATATTTGGGGTACTTCTCCCATTCTTCTCTGCAGATCCTCTCGAGCTCTGTAAGGTTAGATGGGGAGCGTCGCTGCACAGCTATTTTCAGGTCTTTCCAGAGATGTTCAATGGGGTTCAAGTCTGGGCTCTGGCTGGGCCACTCAAGGACATTCACAGACTTGTCTCGAAGCCACTCCTTCGTTGTCTTGGCTGTGAGCTTAGGGTTGTTGTCATGTTGAAAGGTAAACCTTCGCCCCAGTCTGAGGTCCTGAGCGCTCTGGAGCAGGTTTTCGTCAAGGATCTCTCTGTACTTTGCTCCATTCATCTTTCCCTCGATCCTGACTAGTCTCCCAGTTCCTGCCGCTGAAGAACATCCCCACAGCATGATGCTGCCACCACCATGCTTCACTGTAGGGCGGGTATGGGCAAGGTGATGAGAGGTGCCTGGTTTCCTCCAGACGTGACGTTTGGCATTCAGGCCAAAGAGTTCAATCTTGGTTTCATCAGACCAGAGAATCTTGTTTCTCATGGTCTGAGAGTCCTTTAGGTGCTTTCTGGCAAACTCCAAGCAGGCTGTCATGTGCCTTTTACTGAGCAGAGGCTTCCGTCTGGCCACTCTACCATAAAGGCCTGGTTGGTGGAGTGCTGCAGAGATGGTTGTCCTTCTGGAAGGTTCTCCCATCTCCACAGAGGAACGCTGGAGCTCTGTCAGAGTGACCATCGGGTTCTTGGTCACCTCCCTGACCAAGGCCCTTCTCCCCCGATTGCTCAGTTTGGCTGGGCGGCCAGCTCTAGGAAGAGTCCTGGTGGATCCAAACTTCTTCCATTTATGAATGATGGAGACCACTGTGCTCTTCGGGACCTTCAAAGCTATAGAAATTTTTTTGTACCCTTCCCCAGATCTGTGCCTCGATACAATCCTGTCTCGGAGGTCCACAGACAATTCCTTTGACTTCATGGTTTGGTTTCTGCTCTGACATGCACTGTCAACAGTGGGACCTTATATAGACAAGTGTGTGCCTTTCCAAATCATGTCCAATCCATTGAATTTGCTGCAGGTGGACTCCAATCAAGATGTAAAAACATCTCAAGGATGATCAGTGGAAACAGGATGAACCTGAGCTCAATTTTGAGTGTTATAGCAAAGTGTGTGAATACTTATGTACGTGCAATATTTCAGTTTTTTATTTTTGATAAATTTGCAAAAATTTCTACAAAACCTTTTGCACTTTGTCATTATGGGGTATTGTGTGTAGATTGATGAGGAAAAAAAGGAATTTAATCCATTTTGGAATAAGGCTGTAACATAACAAAATGTGGGGAAAGTGAAGAGGTGTGAATACTTTCCGGATGCACTGTATATATAGTGACCCCACAAAGGAACATAGAACCGATATTACAATTAATCAGATTATCAAAGTATTTTTTTTATCATCAGGCACAATAATTTTGCCAGCCAGAGTAGTACCAACACCTGCAAAGTAATCACTGAAATCATCAACGATGCTTTTTAAGTTGTCCTCTGTAGCGTCAGAGCTATTCAGAAAATAACTTGGAAATTCAGATTTATAACATCTGGTCCTTTGAATGTTATTTTCACTGTCCTCTAATATTTTATTGTAGTATTCCTTCTTCTATAATCTCATAATGGAAATCAGTTTATTCCTATACAACTTGTATTTTTCTTCGCTTTCACTGGTTCTGAGTTGCAAACCTTATTTTATAAATTAAATTTTTCTTTTTGCACGCCCTTTGCAGACCTTTAATCATCCATGGCCTTCCTTTATATGCATCCTTCACCCAGCACTTTCTAATAGGACAATGTTTATTGTATAACTCTAAAAACGTGAAGAAAAACACATCCTAGGCCTGATTAGGATTGTCAGCATACACCTCATCCCAGCTGTAGTTTGTAAGGTCCATCTTTAAGGCATCAATTCTTTCTGGTGCCCTTATTCTGGATAAATTACAGGAAGGCTCACGTACAATGTCAGGAAAACAACGTCATTCTAAATCACACAGAATACACTGAAAACCTGGGGGACTGCCAGGGAGAAGCAGCAGCAACACATCAAAGATGTAAGTGTTAAACTCATGGAAACAGTGCTGAGTGGAGTCGATGTGATAATTACTTGTAGACACAAGTGTAAATCCAAGAAAGATACCGTCAAATATGCACCCACAAACCTTATGGTGTTTTGTCAGCCACCACAAGAGGGCGCTCTAGCAGCATGTCGAAAACCAAGGCCTCTTGCTATGACGGGAGGCTGGAGGAGGCGGCGAGAACATGTGAGAATCTCCCCTCCATAAACCGCTTGTGTTATGCTGATGAATTTTTACACGTGAGATTTATCCACCCTGAAATGAATTTTCAATGCACAATCTCTGAAAGGGGGGTCCGTATCCATCGTCAGCCTCAACACGGGCCGGGCCAGCTGAGCGGATAGCGTCATTCCTCCTGCTGCACGTGTGGAGAGGCAAGTGGATTTCTGTGAACCACCCCTGAAAGCATGAAATAGATGATTTCTCCAAAAAGATATCCCGCCAGAACCATTTCCAGTGATTTATCAATCACTGCCAAAAAGTCTGTCTGAGGCGCTGGAAAGATGAGAGGCACACACCATTGTAATAGGCCAGGGAAATAAATGACAGGATTTATGATAATTCCACCCTCAGCAAAAAAAAAAAAAAAAAAAGGAACTCAAACAGTATTTTTACTAGTGTTTTTCTTCATAGTGTACCAATTTTCTATAGCTGAGGTGCTGGCTGTAAGCAGTGCAGGAGGATGTGTGTGTGTGTGTGTGTGTGTGTGTGTGTGTGTGTGTGTGTGTGTGTGTGTGTGTGTGTGTGTGTGTGTGTGTGGTTCTTGACTGCCATTTGGTGTGTATAGCATTGACAGAGAGGCCGGGGTTATTGGCTGTGACGGTGTGTTACAGGGGGAGGACAGGGTGAGTGATGTTGTGCTGTCTGTGCACGGCCACTAACGCATCGCCAACAACATCTTTATAATGTTGTTGTGACACACTGCGTCTACTGTCAGACCCCCTTGGCAGGTATCAATGAGGCTAATGGTGTGTAGTCTTTCACGACCAACTCTCTATCATTCTGCTGCAACCTGTGCTGCGGGCCTAGGGTGGGGACGACATGGGGGCGAGGCAGTAGTTTATTATTGTGTTTTTGTGTGTGTGTGTGTGTGTGACTGAGTGTGTGTGTGTGTGTGTGTGTGTGAGAGAGAGAGAGAGAGAGAGAGAGAGAGAGAGAGAGAGAGAGAGAGAGAGAGAGAGAGAGAGAGAGAGAGAGAGAGAGAGAGAGAGAGAGAGAGAGAGTGAGAGAGAGAGCGAGAGAGAGAGAGATTTGGTTTGCCTGCCTCAGTGCAGCTGTTTTTCTGGTCATCCCCATCTGAATGATATATTGCATGGCGGTCCAAAATCAATGCTCTCTGTTAGTAGCACTGCCTCTCTCAAGTATCTCTCTCTCTCTCTACTCATCACATGCCCTTTTTTTCCGGCAGGGCATGGCAACGCACTTACCAGGCCGGGACACCGTGCCGCCCACTTTTCAAATCTATATTTTGGAGTCAGTGGCTCTTTATTCAGGTTAAACACAGGTAGCGTTGTCTCTTAGTATGTCTCTTAGGCCACACCCACACGACGAACAGTCTACATTGTCCATTTGAAGCTACAATCCTGACAATTAACATGCAAATAAATGCCCTTTTTGATGCTTTCTGTCACTGGTGTATTTGAGACAGTTGCTCATTCAGGAATACCTAGCTCATGAAAGGTTGTGTAGATGCCAATTTAAATGAGTATCGTTGGGTATGGCAGATTTTGTTTTAAGTCTTCACCACAGGATCCACATGAAGAAGAATACAGGGAGCTTGAAGAAGAAGCTGACAAATAACCACCATTAGCGTTAGTGAGTCAAACAAAAGTGATGATCTCCGGGGTTAAAACTGTGAAATTGCTTACAGTTTCGGAGATATCGAGGCGCATACTGGTACTGCCCTGAATTCACAACCCATTTCATTAGACAAGAAGATAATAAATACACAAATAACTCTGTGCTGAGGAGAGAAGAGTGAGGGAGAAAATGAGGGAGTGCAAATAAATTTGCTTTTTTTGCGTCTCTCGATATCAGATGTATTAATGTATAATTAGGTGTGCAACCATCCATTTTCCAAAGTCCTTATTTGACTGAATACAGAATATAGAGTAAGTGATTGTCATGACCTGGCTCGTGAGCCCTGACAGAAACGCGAGGTACACAGTTTTTAAACTGAAAAGTGTACAGGTTTATTACTTAAAGTACCCCTCCACTCAGAAATGTGTTTTTCTTATGTTTGTGTCCCCTAAAATGTCTGACCTTGACGATACTGACTTGCATTTGAGCTGTGCAGTTTGTCACTAGAGCGGTGTTTTCACATTCCTCTACTGTAGGGCTGTCTGTGCACTTTCCTAAAATCTGGGATTCAAATGTTCTCCCACCCCTCCTTGTACTTGGCCAGTTACACTTCACATCCGGCTTCCCACCCGCAGACACGGTGTCTGTAGAGACGCCCCGACCAAACCGGAAGTAACATGGGGATTCGAACCACCGACCTCTGTGTTTGTAGGCGACGGAATTTACCGCTACGCTACCTGAAAGCCAATCGCTGTCTAATATGCAAATGTACGGCGGGCAAAGAAACCTGAAAGCTACGCGAGTTTACATTAGCAGAGTGAAGCGTTTGACAGCCAGGAAGGTAGAGTGTGCAGTTTTTGGCTATAAACTAAAAAGCAAGAAAGAAAGTAAAATCCCATTATACTGCTGAAATGGTTGACATTTATTTAGACATCAGTCTTACACGCCTGCAAACCTGGAGGGGCTGCGTATCTGTAATTAATACTCATTTCAGTGAGGCGTATTTCCATAACCTAATGCAAATAAGAAATTAGTTTTGAAGCCTGACGCCGTGCCGGCTATTTCTCCTGGGACTGCGATGGCGAGCAGGAGTCAGTCAGTAAGTTATGTATTTCTTTTACTCGACCAACAGTCAAATGAAAGCTTCTTGCGTGCAACGTTTTTTCCTTGGTGACTTATAAATAGCATTACCTACAAATAAGACACGTTAGTCCCTCGCTAACGGGTCAGACCTTTTAGCCGAGCGGTTAATGATGTTGCCTTGTGGTGCAGTACACATCGTATCGAATCCCGCACCGGGCAAGAAGATAACCGGTTACAATAGCGTTAACTACGTTAGCTTTTCGCTAGCTGCTGCTAGTCGTTTGGTAATAGTACAACTGTAAATTGTATTTAGCTAACATTTCACAGTTCTGCCGTATGAAACAATGACGGCGGCCCGAGGCGCGTTGTTTTTCACCCGAAAAACGGCGCGGGGTGCAACGTAAACCTCTTCTCTAGTCTGGACTCCAATCCTGACCGGGCTAATGGCGTCCCTCATCATGCGCTCCAAGACCTGACGGTGCAGATACACCGCTGATGGATGTCAAGCATAGCCGGAAATCCCCCCCCCCCCCATCATGGGAAAAAATATGATATATCCCCCCAGTATTTCGCCCCTGGTTACAGCACTACTTTTGGTGCCCCCCCTCAGGAATTGCGCTTGAGAAAATTTCATGTAATTGTCCCCTCCAACGTTGATATCAAGATTTTTGCCCCTGATGTCAAGCAGGAAATCGTGGTGCGTGATTTTTTTTTGGACATCTTTATTGACAATGAAATTCACATACAAACAAAAAAGTTATTAATACAGGCAAAACATCAGAGCCCGAGGCAATCTCTTAAGTGAGAGCATTAAACAAAGAACACACATACGGCCCGGCGAGTTGACAAGACCTCAACTTTATGCAAATGAGTCCATCCAGCTAAACGCAACCAGCTTGCGAAACTCAGATCAAACTGTCAAAGTAGGCAGTGCCGATCAAATGTGAATCAAGATTCTGTTACTGCATTGGCTATTCCTCGCCTCAAATGTTTACAGAAACATATTGTAGTATACTGTTTAGCTGTAAAATGATAAAGTTTATGACTCGGCCACCATGCTGAAAATCTGCTACTACTACTAATACTACTACTACTTTTAGCTGCTCCCGTTAGGGGGCGCCACAGCGGATCATCCGTTTCCATTTCTTCTTGTCTTCTGCACCTTCCTCTGTCACACCAGCCACCTGCTTGTCTTCCCTCACCACATCCATAAACCTCTTCTTTGGCCTTCCTCTTTTCCTCTTCCCTGGCAGCTCCATATACAGCATCCTTCTCCCAATATACCCAGCATCTCTCCTCCACGCATGAGCATTTTCAGCATGGCCACCATGCTGAAAATGCACATGCTAAAACTAAGCACCGCCCACCGGCCGGAGCGTTCAGATGTATCCTTGCCGGATTGTGTGTATTTGTACCTTGATGGAGCGGCGTCGGCGGCGTCAGGGGCCAGAGGTTTCGGGGGACTCCCCCCTCCGGTTCTTTCCGCGTTTGGTCACAAACAAAACTCTCGGAACCATAAACTGGAGTACGGTGCGGGTCATCTAGCCCTGATGTCTTGGAGGTTTTGAATTTTAAACTACTGCCAATGAGCCATTTCCCTGGCAAACTTAGTTGGCCATCAAGATAAACAGATATTACATCCATCCATCCATCCATTATCCAAACCGCTTATCCTGCTGTCAGGGTTGCGGGGATGCTGGAGCCTATTCCAGCAGTCATTGGGCAGCAGGCAGGGAGACACCCTGGACAGGCCGCCAGGCTGTCACAGGGCCAACACACTTCTTGTCAAAAATATTACTTAGGGGCTTTCATCTTTTTCAGCTTATTATTTTGTTAAATAAGATATTACATGTAATATAAAAATCTCAGCCAGATGTACTATATCTCTCTGCAAAATTTGAGTTGAGCTCTGGTATATAATTACATAATAATAATAACTTTATTAATATAGCACTTTTCTAAAACAATGTTGCAAAGTGCTTTACAAAGAAATAAAACCAGACAAGGAAAAAATAAGAGTAAGACCAAATAACCAAGAGTAAAGATAGAAACAGTATAGATAAATAAAAACAAACATCAAACATTTGTAACAGCTTTCACAAAAAGATAAGTTTTAAGACGAGATTTAAAAGAAGCTAAAGACTTGGTTCGTCTTAGTTCAACAGGAAGAGAGTTCCATAGTGTGTGTGTGTGTGGGGGGGGGGGGGGCTCTAACCGCAAAAGCCCGATCAGCCTTTGTGACAAATTGAGACCTGGGAATAACCAGCAGGGCTCCATCTGCGGATCTTAATGGTTGAGAGGGCGTATACCAGGTCAATTAATCACAAATGTATTATAGGACCACGTAAAGCCTTAAAAGTAAGCAATAAAATTTTAAAATCAATTCGAAATATAACAGGGGGCCAGTGTAGGGATGCAAGCACAGGCATGATGTGGTCATGCCTCTTTGTCCCGGTAATGAGCCCAGCATCGGCGTTTTGTAGCAACTGCAGACGGTGGAGGGAGCCCTTGCTGATACCCGAGTAAAGTGCATTACAATAGTCAAGCAGAGAATAGATAAAAGTGTGTATAACTTTTTGCAGATCGGCAATTGATAAAAATGACCTAATTTTTGAGATTAGCTTGAGCTGGAGAAAGCATGACTGAACAACATGTTTTTTTTTACCCCCCCCCCTTTTCCTCCCCAATTGTATCTGGCCAATTACCCCACTCTTCCGAGTCATCCCGGTTAGCAGGTCAGATTAACCCCTCGCCAAACCATACCTGGGTATAGTCTGGCCTAGCCTAAAATATTTTGGCTTGGCCAGAGTGTACCCCTCTAGTCAGATTATACCCCCCCTCCCTCCCGGGTTATGTGCAACTCAATGTTCTGAAGTAATTTTGCTCTTGACATGCAGTAATTTCAGCAAGCATGATAAGTAGACATCTCTCTCTCTGTCTCTCTCTCTTTGTCTCTCTCGATCACTTGATCACGTATCGATCAAACTATGTTAATGCATACAAATGTTCTTCAGATTGTTAGATCAAGGTTAGGAAGGTCAGGAAGGTTTCTAGTGAACATATATGTGTTAAAAGGCAAGTTTTTGCTGTAATGTCTGATGTTTTTAAGCTAAAATATTTATTAGCTTAGCTGAAAGGGCTAAAAACAGTTGCAAGTTAGCCAAAAGCTAATAGGCTAGGAAGGTGATAGAGATTTGAAAGTTTACATGTATGTAGTACACCTCCACACTGACATCAATATGAAGCGCCAACACTACCTGAACCAGAACCAGAACGTTAATGACTATGTGACTGCCTCTGGAATATCACAGGATGCGGCGTATGGGCGACTGATGCCGAGGTCATGGCCACAGCCAGTTTGTTGGGATGTGACGTTGCAGTATATACCAAAGTTGGCCAGTCAATGCAGTGGCTAACATATCCTGCCAGCTTTAGTCTCCAGAGCTAGACAGATCATGTGTTTTATTTTGAGAATGTGTCAGAGCACTTCAATGTTGTAACCAGTGTTTAGAAATATGTTTTGTTAGCTCATTATTCACTGAAGTCTGCACTTGATTAGTTTACAAAGCAACTTTATGTTTACCTGCATTTTGCTGGCTCGGGAAGCATAGAAGAGACACATGGATGACGTTGGAACACTTGGTTCGGAAGCAGGGGCCACCCTCCGGTGGGTCCTCGTTGAAGCCAGAGGGTGGTGCAATCGTGTTAGTTTCAGACTGTTTGAATGCTTGTCAGCGTTTGGTGGAGTTCAGCATTCAGAAGTTCTTCATGCTCAGAAGATGGTTTCTTCCTCAGCATACAACTAATGGTCACAGACTTTCAAGTTGCAAGAAGTTTAACAGCAGAGTATTTGCAGGGTACAGACAAGAAACTGCATGTACCTGGTCCAAACATAGGTTACAATGGCAAGAGCACAAGAGAGAGAAGAAAGGGGCTTTGGCACCCTTTATTGATTAATATTATTCACTAATATCGCCTTTTTATTTTATTTTATTATTTATTTTATTTTGTAGCCTCCATTTTATTCAAAATTCATCACAGTTGCAGATGGTTGGCACTAGCTGTTGTATGATAGTTTATAAGGTTGTGTCATCAGAGTGTGAAATAAAATCAAAATTGAATACTATATCCTTGATTATTTTGTGTATCTTGAGTGTGGGGGGTATAAACTGGTTTAGAATGGTATGAAACAGCCTCGTCTAAATAATACCCAGGGGTATATACTGGACTAGCACAAAATATACCCGGGGTATAAAACAGGCTAGCCCACTTTAACCCCGGGTCTGAGTGTGGGGGGTATAATCTGGCCTAGGAGGGTATGAAAAAGCCTAGCCTAAATAATACCCCGAGATTTAAACTGGACTAGCCCAGAATATACCCGGGATATAAAACAGGCTAGCCCACTTTAACCCTGGGTATAGTCTGGCCAGGGGGTATATCTTGGGCTGTTACACCGGTCGCTGCTCCACCCCCTCTGCCGATCCATGCCTCCTCCAATACATGTGGAGTCGCCAGCCACTTCTTTTCACCTGACACTGAGGTGGCTGAGGGATATAGACAGGAAAAGGATTGTGGGTGCTGTGCTACTTGACTTTAGTGCTGCGTTTGATTTAATAGACCACGAGATGCTTTTAATGAAACTTGCTGCTTATGGCTTTAATAATTTAATCCTTAATTGGATGAAGAGCTACTTATCAAACAGAACACAGACTGTTTACTTTAACAGTAGTTTTTCTACTGTAAGGACAGTACAGTGTGGTGTTCCTCAGGGAAGTTGTTTGGGCCCCTATTTTTACCAATGATATGCCACTTGTTTTGAGTAATGCTAGCTTAGCTATGTTTGCCAATGATTTCACAGTGTATATGTCATCAAACAGTGTGGATGAGTTAAATGTTCTCTTGGAAAATTATATGAAATTAATTTTGGGACTAACCAAAAACAATCTAGTTTTGAATGTATCTAAGATGAAATGTATTGTTTTTGGCTCAAACCATGCATTAAGATGTCAGAACCAATTAAGCATATCTATCAATGGCAGTTGCATAGAACAAGTTACTGAGGCTAAACTTCTAGGAATCATTCTTGATGAAAAACTATCGTGGCAGAATCACATAGACAAAATAATTGGAAAAATGGGGAGAGGAATATCTATGATAAGAAGACACTCCTCTTTCCTTACGCCAACTACCATCTTACAGGTTAAACAAACCTCGGTTTTGTCACACCTTGACTACTGCCCAGCAATCTGGTCAACTGCAGCAAAACAGGAGCTAAACAAGCTTCAGATAGTGCAGAATAGAGCAGCACGTCTTGTACTCTAGTGTTCAGTGAGAAAAGGTATAGACCAAATGCACCGTGATCTTGCCTGGTTGAAAGTAGAAGACAGATTAACACAGTCTTCTAATGTTATTCAGGAATATAGTTGTGTCAAAACAACCCTACTGCCTGTACTCAATAATAACTTTTTTCCCAGGACAGACATGAACATGGAACAAGACAAGTTAGCAGGGGTAATTACAATTCCTCAACCCAGAACAAATGCAATGAAAAGGACTGCTATGTATAGGGCCATTTCAAAGCGGAATAGGTTGCCATATGTTATTACTCAAGCAACAAGTAAAGAAAGTTTTAAAAAGCAACTTAAGAGGTTATTTTTGGGTACAGGCATACACAATGTCCAATACATAACTTTCTATATTTTCATTCTGAAATATGTAGCTCAAAGCAGGTGGTAGGAGTAGTCTGTGATAGATGCTACTGTAAGTGTGTATGTGTGTGTATGTGTGTGTGTGTGTGTGTGTGTGTGTGTGTGTGTGTGTGTGTGTGTGTGTGTGTGTGTGGGGTTATGTGTTTGGCTTCTTTATTAATGCTGGTTTAATTGAGGTGGGTGGGATGGGGTGGGGGATAAATTGAATTTAGTTATGCAATTGTGTTCATTTATGTAAGCACGCATGTGAAAGCATGTGTATACATGGATGTTGTTGTAGGATGTTTTTAATGTGGACCCCAGGAAGAGTAGCTGTTGCCTTGGGTAACAGCTAATGGGGATCTAAATAAACATAAACACTGAGGAGTTTCGTTAGGGGGACATAGTGCATGGGGGGATCACGCTATTCCCCCCAGTTCCCTCTCCCCCCCGAACAGGCGCCCCGACCGACCAGAGGAGGCGCCGGTGCAGCCACCAGGACACATACCCACATCCAGCTTCTCACCCGCAGACACGGCCAATTGTGTCTGTAGGGATGCCCGACCAAGCTGGAGGTAACATGGGAATTCGAATCCGCGATCCCCTTGTTGGTAGGCAACAGAATAGCCCGCCATGCCACCCCGACACCCCCTGAGCAACATGTTTGATTTGATTATCAAAACCGAGGTTAGCATTGACTATTACCCCAAGATTCCCAGTAACCTGCTTAAGACTACCTGACAAACCACCAAGATTCGTAACAAAAGAGCTGATGGGATTTTTGGGACTGAGCAGATTGACCTCAGACTTATCATTAAATTTGAGAAAATTTTTTGACATCCAGGATTTAATGTCAGAGAGGCAAGTTGTGAAATTTGTTCGGGTGCTAGGATCTGTGGGTTTTAAATGTGACCACATTGTAACATCGTAGCAGATATTATTGTATGTTTCAGAACCACTGCTATGTCAGCCACTGCCTATTACAAGCTAACAAACAACATAAACAAATAAAAGATGCTAACTACACTTGCCATTCTGATAAATCTGCTAGTCACAGATTTTGGTTGCACAACATAGTCTGAGTCCGGGTCTGACTGAGGCTCAAACATGTATGGCTGAATCTCTGATGTTTGCTCCAACGCGAGCCATGTTGAAGCGCACCATTCTTTCACAGGTCAACTGAGAGCAAGCATTGGTGGTGGGTGGGGCATGAGGCCTGTGATATTTGCATATTCATAGAACCTACATTTCTCAATAAGGGAGAAAGAGTAGATGTGCTGCTTCCAGCCTCTTTTCAGTTTTTTTTAAACTTTTTTATGTGGGGAAAACCATGTTAAACAATATATTAATCATCTCAGAGTATTTTTAAACTTTAAAACGTGTCTGGAGGGGACCTTTAATGTACAGTAACCCGAAAACACACTAAAGTTATGAGGTGTGTTAATCAGGCTGTCAGTGTGTCAGCAGATGGGGGAGTGGTTAGGTGATGAATGGAGGGTGCTGTACAATATAAATCTGTAATAATGTCAAGAGTTTCGAAAATAATATTCACATTATAACACAATCTAAACTAGTAACACGTCCGAAGCCAACCAAACAAGAACATGGTGCTGGGGGAAAATGGAGAGTGAGAGTACGGGCTGGGACAACAAGGTCTTAAATACCCCAGGGAGACTGGTTAGGTGCTCCCAGTTGCACTGATGAACTCCACCTGCCAGGGACCTGCAAGACAACACAGACAAACAGGGGGAAACACACACGGCAGGCCTTGTTAAAGCAGGAAGTCCGTTGCAGTGATGAACCCATACAGGTATACATGTTTTGTTGAACTATGTTTGCTGCTTTCTAACATTTGAATCTGTTTGATTAGTCATTTACATCATTGTTACAGTGCAATCTCTGGAAATGACATACACATTCTCTTCAATGCATTCAATACGTAGTAGTAAAAATGGATGACTCATCACTATGGGAGGTATAGAGAAGGCTGCATCATAGCAATACCATTTTAACCCAGTGGTCAGCACTGTTGCCTCATAGCAAGAATGTGCTGGGTTCGAACCCCAGGCCGTCCCAGGTCCTTTCTGTGTGGAGTTTGCATATTCTCCCTGTGTCTGTGAGCATTTCCTCCGGGTGCTCCGGTTTCCTCCCACCATCAAAAAGATATGCATGTTAGGGTTAATACTCTTGTCTGTGCCCCTGAGCAAGGCAGTGGAAAGAAGAACTGGAGTTGGTCCTCGGGCGCTGCAGCTGCCCACTGCTCCTATACAATAGGATGGATTAAATGCAGAGAACACATTTCATTGTAACCTGTACAATTTTTTGTAAGAATCAAATGCCAAAATAGAAGTGGCTTTCTTTCTTTCTTCTTTAATTGTAGTGCCAAGGGAAAAAAAGCAATAGTTTTTACGATAGTCTTTTTCTTCCCATGTAACCACAAACTATGTTTTCTTTAAATGACCTCACAGTTTTTCAATTAGCATCCTCAGCCAAATGGTCGAGATGTTAAACTATTGTAGCATAAATATGCGTTTGCTATTGAAAATTGAAGTAATTAACTACTACTTTGAACACGTTTTCATGTTTTCAGAGTGAAGAAATTATAATTTCAAAATGAAAGAGCTTGACATTATCATGGAAAACTGTCTATAAATACATAAATGCATCATAAAAATGATACAAGATCATGTCATTTACAGAAACCATTGTCACTTTGGTCCGCTGTATTGGACGACTGGGGATTTTTCTGGACTAGAGAATTGCATCACCTGAAACCACGACATGCTTTAACACTCATCTATTATTTACGAGACAGGCAGAGAATGTTGATATTGCAAATAAATATACTGTTATTATGCTTATAATTGGCTTTGAATGAAGTATGTGCTTTTCCTCTAATAACCTACAACTCAATGAGGTGAAGAAAGGAAACTGGAATTGTACAGAAATTGCAAATTGAACAAATGTGTGATGAAATAACACTAAAACGTATGATATCAACAACAGTATAGCTTAACTGCCTTCACCAACGGAGAACATTTCAACTGCTTGTGTAGCCATGTTTTTCAAGAACTATAACACTGTTTTTTAAACAACATTTTTCAAATTTATGTAATTCTGTTTGGAAACATCACTGAAACTTTGTGAATAAGAAATGCGTGCTTCGCTTCTTAAATTCACAGAAAAAAGATCCCACATGACGGCAACACTTTTTTCTGTACTTTCTTGGTAGCAAAATATAGCACCACAACTGGGCGGAGCAGGGGCCCAGTGGTTAGCGCTGTCGCCTCATAGCAAGAAGGTCCTGGGTTCGAACCCTGGGGTTGGCCAGCCTTGGGGGTTGTCCCAGGTCGTCCTCTGTGTGGAGTTTGCATGTTCTCCCTGTGTCTGCGGTGGGGTTTCTCCGGGTGCTCTGGTTTCCTCCACCATCAAAAAGACATGAATGTTAGGGTTAATATTTCTGTCTGTGCCCTTAACCAAGGCATGGCAAGATGAACTCTGGAGTTGGCCCCCGGGTGCTGCACAGCGGCTGCCCGCTGCTCCTAGCTACACAGCTAGGATAGGTTAAATGGAGAGCATAATTTTCCCACGGGGATTAATAAAGTATATATATATATATAATATATATATATATATACACTACCGTTCAAAAGTTTGGGATCACCCAAACAATTTTGTGTTTTCCATGAAAAGTCACACTTATTCACCACCATATGTTGTGAAATGAATAGAAAATAGAGTCAAGACATTGACAAGGTTAGAAATAATGATTTGTATTTGAAATAAGATTTTTTTTACATCAAACTTTGCTTTCGTCAAAGAATCCTCCATTTGCAGCAATTACAGCATTGCAGACCTTTGGCATTCTAGCTGTTAATTTGTTGAGGTAATCTGGAGAAATTGCACCCCACGCTTCCAGAAGCAGCTCCCACAAGTTGGATTGGTTGGATGGGCACTTCTTTGAGCAGATTGAGTTTCTGGAGCATCACATTTGTGGGGTCAATTAAACGCTCAAAATGGCCAGAAAAAGAGAACTTTCATCTGAAACTCGACAGTCTATTCTTGTTCTTAGAAATGAAGGCTATTCCATGCGAGAAATTGCTAAGAAATTGAAGATTTCCTACACCGGTGTGTACTACTCCCTTCAGAGGACAGCACAAACAGGCTCTAACCAGAGTAGAAAAAGAAGTGGGAGGCCGCGTTGCACAACTGAGCAAGAAGATAAGTACATTAGAGTCTCTAGTTTGAGAAACAGACGCCTCACAGGTCCCCAACTGGCATCTTCATTAAATAGTACCTGTTAGAGCCTGTTTGTGCTGTCCTCTGAAGGGAGTAGTACACACCGGTGTAGGAAATCTTCAATTTCTTAGCAATTTCTCGCATGGAATAGCCTTCATTTCTAAGAACAAGAATGGACTGTCGAGTTTCAGATGAAAGTTCTCTTTTTCTGGCCATTTTGAGCGTTTAATTGACCCCACAAATGTGATGCTCCAGAAACTCAATCTGCTCAAAGAAGTGCCCATCCAACCAATCCAACTTGTGGGAGCTGCTTCTGGAAGCGTGGGGTGCAATTTCTCCAGATTACCTCAACAAATTAACAGCTAGAATGCCAAAGGTCTGCAATGCTGTAATTGCTGCAAATGGAGGATTCTTTGACGAAAGCAAAGTTTGATGTAAAAAAAATCTTATTTCAAATACAAATCATTATTTCTAACCTTGTCAATGTCTTGACTCTATTTTCTATTCATTTCACAACATATGGTGGTGAATAAGTGTGACTTTTCATGGAAAACACGAAATTGTTTGGGTGATCCCAAACTTTTGAACGGTAGTGTATATATATATATATATAAATATCAAACCTATATTTACTCAACTAGCCTTTAGCTAGCACAAAGAGGCGTGCACAGTCCCTTAACAATGCGCTGTGGCGTCAGCGTTGTGCATAACATACCATAACCACCGAGGGGGAGAAACGTCTCAATTAGTTTAAATTAGGTCCCACACATTTTTCACCCAGATATGCAATTTAATGTGGTCTACGGCTTGGTTAGAACCGTTAAAACCCACAATCAGAACTGTGCCCACATAATGGCAACCTTCATAAATACGCAAACCAGGTCAAATCCGCTTGCCTGTGTGTAATTGTGCAAAGCTCTATGTACATTATTCATGTCTGTTCGTGTTGCATGCTCTGTTCAATTGTACGCGATCTTACAGTGAACATGCACACAGAGCCAGGTCTAACTTTGCCATTTGTCAAGGGCAGTGTGGGTTTCCATCAATGGAGCATTAGCCCCTCCTCACCCACGCCTCCCTACTCCACAACTCCTAGTTTTGTCTTCATTAGGTCGCCCTGACAAGCCCTCACCATGCCTCAAAGTGGGCCATTAATGGCTCCTATAGGGCTGTACTCCCGGTACTAATAGCTGTCTATGCTATCGCGGCTCCCCCGGACTCCTGCGGTGGCCAGGAGCAGGATGGAGAGTTTGGTACCGTACGGCACACGGGGGATGAGACAGTTAAGCTGTCTCATAAATGCCTTTTATATGTACCTCTCTGGACTGTCGATACTCCCTGTCCTATTGTAACCACTTAAGAGTTTACTTGGCACCTACGATGATGGGGAACAGGGTGTTGGTGTGACATTTTGGTCCCTGTCTTGTCACAGAGAGAGAGCGAGAGAGAGCGAGAGAGAGATGGGCTGAGGTGTCCTATAAATGGGTTTACATTTGCTGTGCTCTCAGTCTATCCTGTCTTTATTGTCACCACTTAGTGGTGCTTTCCTTCTATTGTGCTCTCGTGGGGCTGACTAAAGCTTTGTGGTTTCAGCTTACTCTGTCTATGTCTGTCTGTCTGTCTGTCTGTCTGTCTGTCTGTCTGTCTCTCCATTTCGTTCTCTTTCCTTCTATCAGAGAGCTCATCCAGCCCCCTTTCTTGTCTTATCAACTTCATCTCAAACTGTTAGCTCTCCTGCTTCCAGGCTGGGTAGATAGCAACATCACACAGAGCACATTGTTTGAGATACATCAGCGATGTATGCTACAGATACAGGCCTTGATACAACTGTCAGAATGAAGTGACTGCGATAACCCGTGATAGACAAACGCAGACATGGCAAGTGAGAGACATACACTTTGTGTTTGGCACATAAGAACCCATGTGTAACTCGGAGAAGGATGGAAAGGAGACGGCTTGTGTGCGGTGAAGATCTGCAGCAGCAGGCCTCATAATTATGTAGTGGGTACCAAGAGCTGTCAAGACCTTAAGCCCCTTCACATTAAAGGGGGCTTGCTAATAACTGAAACAGCACACTTGGCCCTGTCTCCAAAAAAAAAACAAAAAAAAAAACGGATCGGCCTAATTGGCTGTGTATCTCCCTTCACCTGATTTCTCTTGTGTTAAACAGCAATTGACAAAACCTCATTCCTGTAATGGATGATGTGCTGCATATGGTTGACACCTTCCGGATTTTAAATAATTACCTTTTGATTAGCCTCCCTTGGTGCGGTGTGCCTTAATGTTTTACATGGGCAAACAAAATTTACAGCTTTGATTTTTTTCCCCCCTTTGAAAATGTATGGCTTGAGCATAGTAAAAAACATGCACCCCTGCATTCTGGCATACAACTACCTCAGCAATCAACAGTGTTTTTTTTGGGGGGGGGGATTTCCCCCCTTTTCTCCCCAATTGTATCCGGTTAATTACCCCACTCTTCTGAGCCGTCCCAGTTGCTGCTCCACCCCCTCTGCCGATCCGGGGAGGGCTGCAGACTACCACATGACACTTCCGATACATGTGGAGTCGCCAGCTTCTTCTCCCCTGACAGTGGGGAGTTTCGCCAGGGGGACGTAGCGCGTGGGAGGATCACGCTATTCCCCCCCCAGTTCCCCTCTCCCCCCGAACAGGCACCCCGACCGACCAGAGGAGGCGCCAGTTCAGCGATCAGGACACATACTCACATCCGGCTTCCCACCCACAGACACGGCCAGTTGTGTCTGTAGGGACGCTCAACCAAGCCGGAGGTAACATGGGGATTCAAACCGACGATCCCCGTGTTGGTAGGCAACGGAATAGACCACTACGCTACCCGGTAGCCCAACAATGTTTTCTGCTTTGCAGCTTGAAAAAGTCACAACAAAGTGAATTCCCTACAGGCACATCACTGAACACAACCGTCCTAGACAAGGTTATTAGAAAGTTGACTTTTGAATACAGAAGTTTTCATGTCTTCATTGGGGGTGATTTCAAAGTGATTTTGAAAAAATGACGTGTGTTGACTGATGTGCTTGTTCACCTGTGTGGATTTTGCACATTGCCTCGCTTTTTAATGGGCTTCTTGCTGCTTATCTCCCACCTGTGTACAGGCTTTGTTCCCCCCCCCCCCCAAAGTATTTTCATTTGAGACATAGGTGCAAATACAGGATCTAGAAGTAACAAATATCTCCGTGTTTCATATTTTCAAGAGAAACAATACAAAACAAACAGAAAAGGCAAACAACAGATGAAAAATAAATGAATGTACTGGCCTGCTTGTTAGGATAGGGTACTGCAGCACTAAATTGGTGAAATGGTCATGATGCGCACAATGCCCTCCTGCTGAATTTGTTCTGACATGGGTGACTGTGGATGGCATGAGAGTAAATTCAGAAAACGGGAGCGAATGTATTGGGGACACTTGTCTGACCTTGCCTTGCAGCCACAGGGAGCTAACTTTGTGTTTGCGTGTCCTTATACCATTGGAGGCGGTGGTAAGGAAGGCCCTTGGCCACCATTTCAACCCAGTGTAATGAACATACTCCAATACTACCATTTAAAGGGAAGACAGCTAGCCCGGGCGTATGGAAAAAGATTGGTTTCAAATTCACATAAATGCAAGGAAACTAAATACATCCAGAGAATGTGATTTACACATCCACCATGTCTTACAAACCAGCACAGTAAAAAAAAAAGAAAAAGGAAAGACTCTTCTCAGACACAAATATCCATCGATTTATATCTGAAGAAAATAATTCCACAGCTGTTCCTCAATTTAAACGACCGACAAATAATATCGTGTTGTTCTCAAAGCTTTGAATCTGCCTTTGTTAACAACCAATCACGTGTGGATTGGCTTACATTCACTAATGCAGGGGTGCCCAACTTCAGGCCTCGAGGGTGGCAGTGTCTGCGGGTATTTGTTCCAACCATGCACTACACCACCTGATTTAACTAATTAGCTCATCTCTTGGGCCAAGGAGGGAGAGGAATTAGCTAAATCAGGTGGTATAGTGCAAGATTGCAACAAATAGCTGCAGACACTGCGGCCCTCGAGGCCTGAAGTTGGGCACCCCTGCCTAATGGATTTTTGAGACAAATTCATCGATGAGCTCAAGTCCTCCAATCCTTAAATGTAGTTTTTTTTCCTTTCTCCAAGGGATATTACCTTCAGGCAATCCCACCACAATCTGCAGAAAGAAAGGCCTGGAGTGCTCAGACGTTCGGATAAATGTGATGAAGATGCTCTGGTAGGGAACACAAAAGTTCATAAAAGAAGAAAGGTTCAAGGCACTGTTCTGGCAAAAGGTATAAAAGCCTTTATTCAGGTGTCTATTTCATGCTGAAAGTCTAAAGACATGGACAGTGCTTGTGCATGTTAAAATAGAGCTGGTTTACTACCCACACACAGCAGCACAAACAGCCTTCTTCAGGGTGTGAGCCTCAGCACAAAGTTTCCCCTTTAGTAGATGGAAAATAACTGCAAACACCTGGAATAGAAAGTCACTGAAGTCACAGGTGACAAGTGCAAAGTATGAGCCATAGATGGCGCTACAAAATGTATAGAAGGAAGAAAAAATTAAAATAAGAAAAAATGGATGTGCAGAAAACAATAACAATATATACCCACCTACGGCAACATAGGCACCAGACCACATGCATCAGAACAACTACAAAAAAAGATTGAAATCAATTTCTTCATTTAGTCCTGGCTATGCTGTGGCCTGCATTTGGTTTATATAAAAAGTTTCTCTGCAATTATAATTTCAAATCGATCACCACCCCGGATGTTCTTTTTGAAGGCTTGTAGGCCTTCAACCAGAAGGTTGTCTAGATTATTGTTATGTACATTATAAAAGTGTCTAGCCATAGCATAGCAAGTCCAAACAAGCTTTTCTGACAGCATACTTACGCCCAGAGACTCTGTGTTTCAGTCGTCTCTTTGTCCGGCCTATATAAAAGCAACCACAGGTACAAGATAATGGTACACAAAAAACCATAGTGTTACAGCTGATAGATGTTTTGATGTCACAAGGTGACTTTAGGTCTACAAGGGTTGTAAAAGATAACATGAGCAGAGCCTGGATAGCTCAGTTGGTAGAGCATCAGACTTTTAATCTGAGGGTCCAGGGTTCAAGTCCCTGTTCGGGCGTTAGAATTTTGGGCAGCACAGTGGTTAGTGCTGTTGCCTCATAGCAAGAAGGCCCTGGGTTTGAACCCCAGGGTTGTCCAACCTTGGGGTTGTCCAGCCTCGGGGGTCATCCCACGTCGTCCTCTGTGTGATGTTTCATGTTCTCTGTGTATCTGCGGTAGATTTTCTTCGGCTGCTTCAGTTTCCCCCATACTCCTCTCTGCTGTCTCCTGTCTGCCCTGACGGAGGCATAGCAAGATGGACTGGAGTTGGTCCCTGGGCGCTGCACGGCGGCTGCCCACTGCTCCTAGCCACACATCTAGGATGGGTTAAATGCAGAGCGTAATTTTACCACGGAGATCAATAAAATATCTTAAAAAGAAAAGAAAAAAGCCATATTTGTTAGTACCCTTCAATGGTCAATGAAGCCAAGTTTTTTTTCCTATAATAATATTACCGGCCCCGTAATGTAGGAGCCTCCCTGAAGCTGATCTTTGGAGGGGCAGGAAAATCTTCCCTAAGAATAGGGTAACTTTTAATGAGATTCCAGTTCCAGTGCGTTATCCTTTTTATGGGATTTGCTAGAGAACTGTATCCTGTGACGAAGTAAACCTGTTCCTGTGCTGAGGATTTTCTTTTCTTTTCTCAAAAAGTTCCAATCTATAGGCAAACTGGGCTTTTTTGTTGTTTTTTGTAAGCATCCTGGATAGTTTTTTTTTCTAGCCTTTCTGTGCAAATCGGTCTGACAGGATTATAGCCTGCTTTTCAAACCCCTAATCTGTGTCACAAATCCAACGAAGATGTTGGAACTGGCCGAAAGGTATGTTGTCCTGAAGCCAACTGGGATGGAAACTACCCGCTTTCAGCACAGTGTTTTTGTCTGTTGCCTTCCTATATGCTAGTGCGATGCTGGCCATCCTCACCCTTAGAGATGGTAAAATCTAGGAAATCAATATTGCTTTTAGAAGATTCAATAAACAATTTTATGTCTATGTTAGTATTCAAAAAGTAATGACACAGTGGAAGTTCCTCTTCAGAACCAGTCCAAAACAATTGGATGTCATCGATGTACTGCCCCACCGTTTTATCTTGTCACTATATAGTTGTTGCGATAGAGGAAATCCTTTCCCCATAAACCTCAAAAGAGGTTCGCATAAGCCCCCATTGCAGTACCCTGGTCTTAAGTGTAGAGTTGGTCCTGGGAAAGAAATGCATTACTATTTTTTTTTGGGGGGGGGTTCCTCCCCCTCCCCAATTGTACTTGGCCAATTACCCCATTTGTCCGAGCCGTCCTGGTCACTGCTCCACTTCTTCTGTCTCTTTTGGGGGGGGGGGGGGCTGCACACTACCACGTGCCTCCTCCGATACATGTGGAGTTGCCAGCCACTTCTTTTCACCTGACAGTGAGGAGTTTCACCAGGGGGATGTAGCGTGTGGGAGGATCATGCTATTCCAACCAGTTCCCCCTCCCCCCTGAACAGGCGCCCTGACCGACCAGAGGAGGCGCTAGTGCAGCGACCAGGATACCTACCCACATCCGGCTTCTCACCCACAGACACGGCCTGTGGGGATGCCCGACCAAGCCAGAGGTAACACGGGGATACGAACTAGCGATCCCGATGTTGGTAGGCAACGGAATAGACCACCACGCCACCCGGACACCCTGAAATGCATTATTTTTAAGAGTCCATTCTTTAAGCTGAAGGATGAACCCAGAAGGAGGCAGAAAGTCCGTGGAACTGTTCTGTAGGAAGTGTTGGAAAGCTTTCAATCCATCATCATGGTCAGTGTTAGTGTATAAAGACTCCACATCCAGGGTTACTAAGAGACAATCAGCAGGAATTCTCATTTCGTGTAGGACCCCCAGAACATGAGTAGTGTCCTGGATGTATGAAGGCAGTTGTTGAGCCAAAGGTTTAATACGAAAGTCAACAAACTTTTATAGCACTTTTACAGTGTGCATAACAATAATCCAGACAGCTTTATGGTTAAAGGCTTAGAAACCATCAAAAAGAACACCCGGGTTGGTGATCGATTGAAATTGTTATTGCAGGGAGGAACTTTTTATATAAACTAAATGCAGGC